>NW_010246702.1:33549-132475 GCF_000690775.1 Eurypyga helias
TTTATTACCAATCAAATTACAGTAAAAGAGAACAAAAAACAAATCTTAAAAAACCTTCCTCACACTCTTCCCTTCTTCTGGGACTCAGCTTCATCCCCACTTTCTTTACCTCCTCCCCCTGAGCGGTACAGGGGTTTGAGGAATGAGGGTTATGGTCAGTTCATCATATGTTTTCTCTGCCACTCAGGAGAAGGACTCTTCACATTCTTCCCCTGTTCCAGTGTGGGGTCCCTCCCAAAGGAGGTAGTTCTCCATAAATTTTTTCAACATGAGTCTTTCCCATGGGCTGCAGTTATTCACAAGCTGCTCCAGTTCGGTTCCCCCATGGGATCACAAGTCTTGCCAGCAAACCTGCTCCAGCATGGGTTCTGCCAGGAGCACACAGCCTACTTCAAGCGAGGGGTCTTGTTCCAATGCGGGGTCCTGCCGGGGCTGCAGGTCAGTCTCTACTCCCCCTTGACCCTCCATGGGCTGGAGGGGCAGAGCCTGCCCCACCGTGGTCTGCACCACAGGCTGCAGGGGAAGCTCTGCTATACTGCCCGGACCACCTCCTCCACCCCTTCCTTCTCCACTGTCCTCCATGTCTGCAGAATTGTTTCTCTCATATCTTGTTCTGTTTCTCTCTGTGCTGCAAATTCTCCTCTCTTCAGTATTTTCCCCTCTTCTTAACCATGTTGTCACAGAGGCGCTATGACTGCTGATGACTGGCTTGGCCTTGGCCAGCAATGGGTCCATCTTGGGGCTGGCTGGCATAGACTCTGCTGCACACAGGGAGGCTTCTAGCAGCTTTTCACAGAAGCCATCCCTGTATCCCCCCTTGTTACCAAAACCTCACCATACAAACCCAGTTCAATACAGAACTAATAAATTTGCTGCTTAAAAGCATGCTTCTGTGTTTCTGCAGCTTTTTGGCACAGATTTTTTTTTTTCCAGTGCATTGATTAGTTATATCAATATTTCATTTAAGCAAGCTCATATAGCTGTAGTTTAAACACATACACATCTTTAACTGTGTATTTCAAGTATTTTGTTCAGTCCTAGTCATATATGGATACACCAGATAAATTCTGCTGGATTTGAGAAGTCATAAGAGTGTTTTAAGAACAAGCACAAGTCTTTGTTTAAACTGAGATCACAAAATGTTATCTTTTTAGAGTTTCAATTTTTGAAGAAAATGCATCGAAAGAACCAACAATCTGTAAAACTGATATTAAAGGGTTAGTTGTACTCTGCTGTTCAACTGGATGGCTTCATACTAAAAGAGATAATTGAAATCAAATTTTTAAGAAGAGTTCTTCAAACATACAAAATAAAATTCTAGTTTGATTCTTTTAGATGAATCTTCATCATAGAATTATGATTTGGGTTTAGGTCCGAAGCTGACTGCAGTCTCTCTTCAGCTTGTTTTCACAAAGATAAAAATCAAAGTGCCAATATCCATAATAATAAAATTCTAGTCCAGGATGTTGATAGCTTTATAAGTTTATAGACACTATGGTTAAGTTGTTGTAACAGCAGTGTCCAAAACTTTGGAACATCTGCACTCTATCCTTGATCTGGTCTTGAATCAAAGCTCTCATTTAAACAAAAACTGTATCCTAACATCACCTTTTTTCTCCATCTTTTGACATGGCTGACTTCATTTTGGTTATGTTCTGTGACCACATGTTTTTTTTTAATGTCCCTCAGCTTTTAAATAAGTGTTTAGTAATCACACTGGCTGTAGTGAAGCATGCACCATTTGGCTACGGCGTTTTGGCCATATCAATAAAATACGTTTCCAGCCCTTCAGCAAAACCATAATAGCATACACTCCTTGGTAAAGCACACTCAGTTTGCAATGCTGTGTGTCAAATACCTTGCAATATAGCATGGTTGCATTGAATAAAATAAGAGCTTATGCTATTAATCTTTCAAACATCTTCTTAAATGAAATTCCTATTAAAACCTCAACATATTCATATATTGGAGCAACGCTTTCACAGCATCACGTGGGAAGTTCCATTTATGACCTCTCTGATCATGTCAAGAGGGAACAGGTTAAAGTAAAAGAGATTTTCACTGTACTATTTTTCATGCTGCTGTCAGCACTGTCTGATACACCAGTTCAAAATGGCTTCTTTTGGCTTTCCTGGACAAGGATTCTTTTTCAAATGATATCTACAAAATAAGTAAACTATTTAAATCTGTAAAATGAAGATTTCCATGGCACTCTGAACAGATACTGACATACAGAGAAAGAATTCAGGACTGGCCTCCATTAACATCAGAGAACATATAATTCTCTGAATATTGGATATCTTAAGATTCTTTTAACTCTGTTTTGCTAGTTCTTATCTAAAGTATATCACCAGTAATATTTTTCAGGAATAATATTACTCAAATAAAAATTGAGGTCTTAGACTTAATAAACGTTTAAAGAAAACTGAGTTGTTCAGTGTATTGAATGTTATAAGATTCTTGTAATTAGTTGAATAGAGCTGAAACAACAGATAATCTTTGTATTCTCAGATCATGATTCAGCTTCTAAGTCAAAGGAAAAAGAAATGTCTGGATCAAAGAAAAAATTAAGGATCCTGAAAACTGTGATGTCCCTGATACAGAACTGGCATTCCCCCATTGAAACAGGTATGTGCTTTTCCAGATAATGGAAAGAAGGTCTGCAGAGACTGTAGTAAATCACACAAAAACAAAAAACAACAAAAAAAAAAGAGCAGTGGGTGCCTTCCATGTCTTTTTTTCTAAAAAGAGAGGGTCTGTGGGTGAAGGTAATAGGATTAGTTCTATATATGCATACTGGTAAATTTCTTGGAAGAAAATTGGCTGGAGGGCCAGACACAAAGAGTTGTGAATGCAGTTAAATCCAGTCAGTGGTCAGCCACAAGTAGCATTCCCCAGCTCCCAGTATTGGGGCCAGTTCTGTTTAAGATTTTTATCTTATCACCTGGACAAGGAGATTGAGTGCAAGGTTGAGTAAGTTTGAGTAAACTGACATTGAGTAAATTTGCAGACGACACCAAAGTGGGCAGGCGTGCTAATATGCCTGAGTATAGGAAGGCTCTACAGAGGGTTCTGGACAGCCTTGACCAATGGGCCAGACCACATGTATGAGGTTCAACAAGACCAAGTGCCAGGTCCTACACTTCGGTCACAACAACCCCACACAACATTAAAAACATGGGGATGAGTGGCTGGAAAGCTGCCTGGCAGAAAAGTACCTGGGAGTCTTTGTCGACTGCTACTGAATATGAGTCAGCAGTGTGCCCAGGTGGTCAAGAAGGCAAATAGCATCCTGGCTTGTATCAGGATCAATATGGCCAGCAGGACTAGGGCAGTGATTTTGCCCATGTACTGGGCATTGGTGAGGCCACACTTTGAATATTGTGTTCAGTTTTGCATCTTAAAGACCTCTTCCAACCTAACCCATTCTATGATTCCAGACAGAGCCATTACAAAATCTCTGTGGGTTTTTTAGGTTCACATTGTTATTAATTCTGGAATAAGGTGGGAGCAGATAACCCTCATGAGTGTATCATTCCTTACTTCAACCTATGTAAAGACATATCACTGTAAATTTCCAGTGGTTGGAAAACACTGAAGTACCTGTATGTACCACCCCCAAAAAAGCAAGCCAGCTGATGTGTCCTTCTCCACACCAGCCTCACTGAAGATCTGGTCTGGTGAATGAATTCTAACATGTGAATGGCCACTGTATGCCAATAAATCACTTGTGAATTCAACCGTTAGTATATCTGTGACATGGTGGAGCCATCTGCACCTCTTCTAGTATTCATCCTGCCATTCTGTTTGGAAGAATTATCTTCCAGAATATGTGGTTAATCAGAATGATATAACCTTTTAGGTGTACAAGCATAGGTAGAATTAATCTGAAAAACTTACCTGCATCAGTGTTAGTTCTGTGGTCAAAGGCTGTCATCCAGACTCCCTCTGCACTTGGTGAACAGAAATAAGCATGTCTAGACAGTGATTCATCTAGGTTCAGATATTCCTTTCCATCTCCCACTCTCCCCCCACCCCAGATCAGGAAGTATTAAGCCAGTAGGATGATATATCTATTGTTAAAAGATTGTTTTTAAGGGTTTTAAGGCTTGCACCACAGAATACAACAGGAACCTGTATAACTACCTTACACTGGAGGGTAGACTTATAAATTGTGAAGTTATGAAATACTTTTTCGATTCCACCTGTTTTCTCTTAGTATCGACTCCTGTAGTTACCCCATACAGTAAGCAATAAAACTGCCATTACTGGTTTTATCCTGAGAAGTCCTGCAATTTTTCCTATCTGTATGGTTGGCCTGTTATATAAATTTGGTCTGCTCATGTAGGCACCATCATGTACTAAAACTTTTAAAGGAGCACTGAATGCAATACATCAAAATTTAAAGCTGCTATCTTGCTTATTAATGAAATTCTCTATAAATGTAAATATTTGAACTCTAAAGTAGCCTTTTGTCAGAAGCATATAGAAGCCTTGGCTTCTGCTTCACTCTTCTGTCAACTCCATCTTTATTCCTGTATTCTTCTAACAAAGAAAATGTCGAACTAGTGGTTAGCAGATATTGTATGTCTTCTAGGACTGGTTGCTTTGCAGTTGTTTTAGAACTGATCAGGTTTCTTATCACTGTTACTGAAATTGTGCACGAACAAATCCATCACATGCCACTTCAGTATCCCACTTCATCGTTCTATATAGTTATCAAAAAACAAACTCTCCCCTTAAAATACCAATCTTTGTGTTTTAGGTTTATTATCCTGCTGGGTTAATATTGCCTCTTATAAGAAAATTTATAGAACTAACGACGTTGGGGTCCTATTTTGTGCTTTGAATGAACTCTTTCCTCTAATGGATAATAGTATCCACTTGTATATTGCTTCTGTCCTTATTCCAGCCTATTTTATCCCATTATCCTTTGAGCCACTTCTCCCTTACCATCCTTCTAATCTAACAAGTCTGAATGTCTCTTTTCAGTTCTGAGACAAAGAGAATCTTCTTTTGCTCCTCTCACCATCTGTAGTCTATCATGAGTTTCGGATACTATTTTTCCTGCATGTCAGTCAGATTTCTCTCAGCTCCTTGCAGCCTGTCTGATAGGCTATGTCTATACTGCTAAGGGGAAGGGAGCCAGGGATTCCCTTACCACTAGAGGATTGTTGCAACAAGCTAAAACTATCTTAGCCAAGACCAATTCAGAAGAGTTCTGACCATCCTGATGACTGTCAAGTCTGTACAAACAATATTGCCTTTTATTAAAAATGGAAGTCTATCTTTCATGTGTTTCAAAAGGTTGCCGGAGAAGTTATTTACCAGGATGGAATTTCATTTGTAAATGTGCTTGAAACTGCCAGTGATTTAATCTATTATGTGTTTCAAAAGGTTGCCGGAGAAAGTAGGTTCAATTTGATGAAAACTTTATCTTGAGAATTTTTTCTGTCAAGTATTAATTTACTTATTTGTAGTGCTAAATATTGGAGAGAAGTAGTTATAAACTGAATTGCTGAAGAAAAGCATGGCATAAATGAAAAACATTTTTTTTTTTTTATTTTCTATATCTAAAGGTATGTTTCGGTCTCTTTCAGACTAATGCAGAACTTGAAGATTTATTTGGAAGCATTGGGTAAAAAGAAAGATAAACGAGACCTTCCGTCAAATATTTTAAGTGTTACCAGAAAATAACAAAGAATTAAGCTCAATATCAGCAATATAGTATCCCATGTGTAAGCATATTATAACATCCTCTGTTATGTGTGACTGTGGCACATTACTCTTATGGTGAAAGTGTCACAGAAATACAGAAATTTTCTATTTGAAGGAAAGCATCTTTGAAATTCCTCAAAGGGAAAACTGAATTCATCCTGCAGAGATCTCCATGAAGCAGTTCCAGACTTTCTACAGAAGATAGGAGCTATAAAGAAGTGTAAGTGCAACATCACTCTTCTATCTGGAGTTACTAGATGATATATCAGATGAAAAGTCACTGCAGTTCCTCAGAAAGTAGTGGCCTAAATAATCAGTGTTGAGATATTAAGTAAGCATAAGACTGGTAAATGTGCTAAAAATAATGCAAATAGCCACAAAGTAGCATGAAAAATAATGTGGTTTAAAAAGATGGTGTTGTACTTAGAAATGCGATTCATTATGATTTCATAGACTGATATTGTTAAAGATATTACAAAGACTGGTAGATTTAGGATGATACTATTTCCAAGATATGACATTTCCACAATATGCGTTTATGGTGAGACATGCTACATATATAAAAAAATAAAATCATAGAAACACTTATATTTCTTAATAGACACTTTAAAGGTAAACTTCCAAAATTTAAACTGTCAAATGTAATTTTTAATGAAGTTTAATAATTTAATAGTTCAATATCAAAGTTGTACAAGCTATAAACATATATGCACTTCCTTAACATTTATTAAAGACTACTGTATCAGAGAATTTAAACTTTTCTTCAGATGGATCTCCAGGAAAGTGAGACTTACCAAATTCACAGATTCACAGAGTGGTAGGGGTTGGAAAGCAACCCTAGAGATCATCTAGTCCAACCTCCCTGCCAGGGCAGGATCACCTACCAAATCATAACGCAGCTTTGGTAATTTGTGTACAGATATGCTTATATGCTTAATTGTCTTTTGTGTGGTCTTCTTCAATGAAGTCTGAATCCAAAAGTATATTTTCAACCATATTTGATAGAAAGATAGGAGTTTCAAAGACAATTAGGAAAAAAGTTCTTCAGGAGAGCGGAGATATTGGAAGTCCTCTCTATAATCACAATTTATGGAAAGGCTGCACGCTGAGGTAAATTCCTACTTAATAATAGAGAATTATCATGGGATGGGGAGACAGAAAAGGAGGGAGAGAGAAGAAAAGGACAAGGGGAAGGGAAAAGGGAAGATGGAAGAAGAAAAACTTGAAGAAAGGGAAAGGGAGAGGGAAAAGGAGGGAGAGGGGGAGGAAGAGGGAGAGGGCGAGAGAGACAAGATGGGAAGGAGACCTGACTGTAGCCAGTAAATATGATGTTCATCATAAGCAGCAGAAGGCCACAGACATTGTATTTGTGTGACCTTGCTGGGTGTCAGGGCTTCTCTGAGGATTTTTTATCTGTCAGATAGTCACCGCGTCGAATATACAGTACTGTTTTGTGTCAGCCAGGGCTGGGGGCATGTTGTTGGGCAACTTGCAAGCTTCATCTGGAATACCATGAGTAAGAGGCAGGCAGTGCTTTGAAAAAAAGTAAAGATGGCAACAAGGAGTCCACAGCACTGAAGAGCCAATGTCACACACACAGACCACCACCACCAGTCATGTCCTCTGGGAAAAGAGCTACAGCTCTGGGTGTCGCTACTCATTATGACAACGACCACCGCTCTACATGAAGAAGTGGAGCTCCATCAACCCTAGAACTCAGAGAGACACTGGAGGGGTAAGCATAACACCAGGTAGATACAAATATTTTTCTTGTATAACAGATTTAAGAGCATTATTACCCAAACCTGGTAACCATTTGCTGTAGTTTGGTTGCAAGACATTGAATGTTACATTATACATTTATCAGCCTGGGGAAATGCTTTGATCAATGCTCCAGATGCATAAGGCACTTATTTTTGTTAGTTAAAGGGCTCATGGATCTACCTGTTAAAGCAATACTACAAAATAAAATAATTTTAAAATACAAGATGCCATTCAGTTCTCTATCGATACATCATACTCTTCATTTCCTGAAACGCTGTACATGGCAGTTTTTTCTATACATCAAAATAGAGAGATGTCAAAAATCAATTTGTAAAACTATAGCATTTCTGGAGAAACAGAAAAAATGTGATAAATGTATAGATTAAAAAAAAAAGGAAAATACCATGTACATATTTAACTGAATTTACAGCCTGGGAAAAACAAAAACAAACAGAAAAAAGCCACATTTGTTTCTTTTAGATTCTGTTTGCTTTTCTTCCTTGCATTCCTCATCCTTCTTTTGAGGCCACCTTTTTCAACTACGTCTTTTCCACACTTCTACAGCCATCTTGTTCCACTATTAGCAATCCCCTAGTAGTAATTACTAAATGGGTTGCACCAATTCCAGGGTAACTGGAAGGGACTAAGGGACTGACTGTCAGCAGTCAGTCCAATTTTCTGGAAAGGTTTTAATTAATAATTTAATGTTATCTGTGGGGAAAATAGACTCATGATTTCAAGCAAAGGACAAAGAAAGGCAGACTATGCTTATGGCTATAACTATACCCAGATTTAAAAATTATTCTGCCATTAAAAACATTAGATTGCAAACTGGTACATAGAATTACTAAAATATTACTATGTTTCTGCTATTCATTTTTATGTTTATGCTATTCATTACCACTGTTTATGCTATTCATTACCACTTCTATTACAATGTAGTATGAAGGATACAAATCAATGAATTATTAAGTGATATGTTTCCATGCAATCAAATGCTTTAAATTCTCAGACAGCACATATTAAAAAAAAAAAAAAAATCTGACTTCTAGAGAAAGTTGTTCTGATTCTCATTTCCTTCAGGAAAATAGACAAGAAGAAACCCAAACCGATGGCATTTGTTCTTCCACACCCTCCCTAGTACTGAAAACAAGCAGAGACAGGCATACCTATGATGGATTTTCTACGTAAATAACATGAGCATGAATGTGTCTGACCATAGCATCACTGTCCTGGAATGTAAAAACACCTGCTCAAAGTGTTTCAGAAAAAAATCACTACAGCTTTTATAGTTAGATAAGCCTGGAAGGTAGGAAATATATTTAAAAATGCAATAGACTACTACTTTCAATAATCCATTTCTGTGCTGGCTTTGGTTGGCATAGTGTTGGGGTTTTTTTCCTCACCATAGCTAGTATGAGGCTATAGTTTGGATTTGTGCTGAGAAGAATATTGTCAACATAATAATGTTTTCAGTTGTTGCCAAGTAATGTTTATATCAAACCAAAAACTTTTTTCAGGTTCTGCACCTGTGCTCCCGGTTTCTTGTCTCCAAGAAGCTAGGAGGAGACACAGCTAGGACAGGTCACCCAAACTGACCAAGGGGATCTTTCAGTCCACAAAATGTCGTACTCATCATATAAGTTGAGGGGTGAGTTGTCTGAGGATCTGCCTCTTGGGGATTTTGGGGCTCTTGGGTCTCTCAGGCTTTGTGTCTCTCACTGTCTGGCTCACACTGTTTGGGAATTGGCTGGGCGTTGGTAGGCGGGTGGTAGGTGGTTTTAATTTTGGGGTTTTTTCCCTTTATTTTAATTACATATTTTTATTACTATTATTATTAGTCATAGTATTTTTGTTATGTACTATTATTGGTAATATTATTAGCAATGTTGTTGATACCATTACTATTGTTAACATTATTAGCATTATTATTTTATTTCATATATTTTCAATTACTAAACTGTTCTTATCTCAACCAGTGAGTTTTCTTACTTTTTCCTCTGATTCGCTTCCCCATCCCACTGGGGAAGAGGTGAAGTGAGTGAGCAGTTGCGTGGTGCTTAGTTGTTGACTGGGGCTAAACCACAATATTAGTCCTTCGAAGAGCAATATAGTATTAAGTAAAATTGTCATTAGTGTTTCCATTAATTGCTATTTTGCACCACAATTCATATGACCAATAATTAAGTGCTGATATCATAAACTTTTCCCTTCATCTCATATACCTTAATTTATGATTTAGAGGTTTAAAAGAGCAGTAAATACAACATCTGGAATACCTTTTTTCCTTTGAGTGGATCTATCAGAATAGATAAACAACCTAGTTTTCTAATAGCCAAGCAAGTAAAGCTATTCAGTCCTTCCTAATTACGCTAGTTGTTTGTAACTACAGGCCAGTTTTTCTTTATCACAGGAAATGAAAGTTTCAGCTTAGCTTAGTTTAGTGTCACTCACATTCTTATTTATTTATTACTGATACTGGCTTCTTCTTTGTACAGAATCCTCAATCCACTCATTTCTATTGCAGAAAATTTCCTTAGATCTTTCATTTATATAAAAAGAAATAAAAATAACTTTTGATCCAGTAACTTTTATTGCATTATCTGTCATGAGTCCTTTTTATTTCCTCATTTGCTTGGATTTTTTTCCCCAAGGTTTCTTCATTATGCCTGAAGCATGTCCTTGTTTCCAATGTCTGCTATGTAATTCTAATGTCCCTCAACACAGTAGGACAGGCCTGGGAGTCTGATGCTGTATTTACTGCATGAACAACAACTTAATTAAGTGGTGCTTTAGAAATATCATCAGCGCTTTGTTGCTACAATTGCACTTGGGCATGTATCACATTGTTCTGACAAACGTGTTGGGAGAACTGCTTTGTAGTTTGTCTTGTTTCTGGAACACTACTGGCTAAGGACCCTGGAACAAATTGTTTCTATTGCACAACTGGGGATAATGCTCTCAGTTCCAAAAATGAGCACAAAAGAGTTCAGGATGAGAACCAAAGTTTTTTCAAGTCAGTACACAATCTGAATCAGAATTAGACCTACTTCACTTTCATTGACATCTCATATGCCTGCCATAGGAGATTATATTTCTTTTTTCTCCGTACTTTAATAATACAGAAAGCCCAGGATAGAATTCCTTCTTCCACTCCTCTTTATATGTATGGCTAGGGAAGGTAGAAAAATAGAGAAGAAAGCACCTCATTATGCATTCTATGAAAGCTGGATCAGCATGTTGTGTTCTCTTCAATTGCCTTGCACTCCGTGTGGTATATTCACTTGCATCACGTAGGTGTAAAGGAAACCAGTTGGGCTTGATTCTCCACCAGTTTCCAGCAAGTGTAATTATTTGTACCTTTGTGAAGTAAGTATAAGGTGAATGTGAAGTAAGATAAAAAAGACGTTTTCACAATTGCTGTCCTTAGAAAATGTGAAAAGCCCACAGTGCTAGGATGATCAATATGGCAGAGCCCTATCAAAGGAATGCTAAAGCTAGAGTTCAGACATTACAAAAATCCCATAAAACTGTAATGCTATAATAGTTATATGGGAAAATCTGTGGATATTGGAAACAAGGATGAACCAAACCCATGGGTTTCTTAGCACTGTAAACTCACAGCTGCTAACTATATAGGTTGTTTAACAAAGTAGAGTTTAAACTAGATGCTATTACCTTCAGAACTAATTCTGTGCAGTTCATGTCTGTTCATATATGATTAAACAGATTATTTTAAAAGTTTACTTACAATTTCTGGTCTAAAGTCTCTTCATGTATTTCCTTTTTTTTTTACATGTTATTCTTCCAGTCAGAATGCTAGACCCGTAGACTCAGAATGGTTTAGATTGGAAGGGTCCTTTAGAGATCATCTAGTCCAACCCCCCTGCCATAAGCAGGGACAACTTTCACTAAATCAAATTGCTCAAAGCCCCATGCAAGCTAACCTGGAACACTTCCAATGATAAGGCATCCACAACTTCTCTGGGCAACCTCTTCCAGTGTCTTACCAATGAAGGATTTCTTCCTGATGTCCAATCTAAATCTATCCTCTTTCAATTTAAAAACATGCATTGTCCTGTCACTACAGGCCTTGGTAAAAATTCTCTCTGTATCTTTCCTATAAGCCTCAATTTCTTCTTTTATTTCCATCTCAAAGTCAGCATCCCCTCATTTTCTGGCTACCAGCTTCTTATAAACATAACATAGCCTCACACGATTACCAAGCACTTGTTACAGTCCTCTGAATAACAGTTATGTTGGTAAATGTATGTTGAAGGAGTACCTGCTCTTTTAAGAGTTCCTGGGCAGCAACCTTTCTGATGCAAACAGGGATAATAAGTAAAGTAGAAAGCCATAAATGAGACCATAGAGAGCACAAACCTCACTGAAAAGTGACAGAAGGGGACATAGAAGAACAAAACCTGGTCAGTGCCACTAATTGATACAGGTATGTTAGACTGTGAAAATGTTTATTTCATAATATTGTCTGATGAAGAACATTATCAAATAGTTTGCTAGAGAAAATGGGGAAGCCATAAACAAAATGTATGAAGACACAAACCTGGCAGACAAACATAACGAAGAGAGACAAGAAACAAACCTGGCTAGTCATAGTAAATGATGGGCTATCAGGAAACTGTAGAAAACCAAGAATTTCCAGCTCATAAGGATGCAAATCTGAGGGTCTGGGATACTGTGTGTGTGTGTGTATCAGTGAGACTGTACAAGCTGCTGGTGCAAGGGTGGGGGATGAGGGAGGAACAAAACAGTAACAGACAAAAAGAGGAATAAAAAGGGCTGGTTGAGTGAAAAACAGGGCTTGTCAGTATGCTCGTCTGGTTGAGCCCTGTGCCTGAGCACCACAGTCTGTCTTGTTTTATAAAATCCTTTCTTGATAACCTGACTGCGTAATCTCACCCTCACCCACGTGTGCCAGTAGGACTCAGGGCCAGCTACTGGGAGAGGCTGCATGAGGGGACTGGGTGCCAACTGCTGTAGTCAGACCTGTGGCGTCAGTTACTGGAGCCAGTGGGGTCTTCAACCTCCAGCCACTGGGGCAGAAACAGTGTGTGTCCCAAAAAACAGCTGCTAAGGGGGACTGGGGTGAGTGAGGAGCTCAGCACTGGAGCAGGACCACAGGTCACAACCCAGGTGCTGGGTGCCAGCTGCTGGGAGCGAGTGTCTGTACCTTCCTGAACTGGATGTGTGTAACGCGTGCACGTGGGTTCACAGTCAAACTCCAAGCTCTACCAGCTAATGAGTGGGGAAGGGGAGTTGGGATCTGGGCAGGGGTGCCAAGCGAGCAGAAGCACCATGCCAGTGCTCAGGGTATCTGAATATGCATGTACTTGTGATCCTGGAGAGTGTACTGTGTGCGCTGCACTAGTGACCCTCTGTCTCTGCCAGCCCAAGAGGAGGAGGGGACGTGGCTGGCTGTGCCTGTGTCCATGGGAGTCCCAAAGGTGGGTGCTGCTGGAGGCAGTGCCTCGTCTGTGGCCATCTGTATAGCCACAGCTGTGACCATGTCCATGTCCTCTGTATGCATCTGTGTGTAGGTGGGATACACGCTCAGTCCTGGTATTGCAGCAGCTTCACTAGTGCAAAGGTGAAAGTGGCAGCCACATCCTTCAGCCTGGTCACAGAACCCAGGTGCCCAGACACCAGACTGGGCTCCAGCAGCCAAGCAGGAAGGTACAGGGCAGAGACAGCTGAAGAAGCTAGTCACTCCTAACTTCTCTTAGAAACACAGAATCATAGAATCATTCAGGATGGAAAGGATCTTTAAGGTTTGAGTCCAACCACTAAACTAACACTGCCAAATCCATAACTAAGCCATGTCCCTAAGCACAACATCTACACATCTTTTAAATACCTGCAGGGATGGTGCTGTGGTTCACCACTAGATGGCAACTACACGCAGCCACTCCCTCCCAGTGGGAAGGAGAGGAAAATTCGAGGAGTGAAAATGAGGATACTCATGGGCTGACAGTTTAATAGGTAAAGCAAAACGCATCCATAAGGAAAGCAAACCAAGGAATTCATTCACTACTTCCATCATGAGGCAGGTACTCAGACATCTCCAGGAAAGCAGGGCTTCATCATGTGTAATGGTTACTTGGGAAGTGTGCTGGTTTTGAGATAGAGTTAATTTTCCTCACAGTAGATAGTATGAGGCTATGCTTTGGATTTTTTGCTGAGAAGAATATTGGCAACATACCAATGGTTTTAGTTGTAGCTAAGGAATGTTTATATTAAGTCAAGAAGTTTTTCAGTTTCTCATACTGCATGTGTGTTCCCATCTTCTCTACAAGGGTGAGGAGAGTTGAGTGAGAAGCTGTGTAGTGCTTAGTTGCTCACTGGGGTTAAAATACGACAGGAAGACAAATGTCATAACTCTAAACATCTTCTCCCCCTTCCTTATTCTTCTCCTAACTCTGTATGCTGAGCATGACATCATCTGGCACAGAATATCCCTTTGGTCAATTGGGGTCAGTTGTCTCAGCTGTGCCCCCTGCCCACTTCTTGAGCACCCCCTGCCTACATGCTGGTGGGGTGGTGTGAGAAGCAGAAAAGGCCTTGGCTCTGTGTAAGCACTGCTCAGCACTAACAAAAACATTTTTATATTATCATCATTGTCTTCAAATCAAAACCACAGCCTCATAGCAGCTATTATGAAGAAAAGTAACTCTATCCCAGCCAAAACCAGCACAGATGGTGACTCAATCATCTTCCCAAACAGCCAGTTCCAATGCCTGACAAGCCTTTCAGTGAAGAAATCTTTCCTAATTTCCAATCAAAACCTTCCCTGGTGCAACTTGAGGCTGTTTCCTCATGGTTTATTACTTGTCACATGGAAGAAGAGACCAACACCCACCTCTCTTGCAACCCCTTTTCAGGTAGTTGTAGAGAGCAATAAGGTCTCCCCTGAGCATCCTCTTCTCCAGGCTAAAAATCCCCAGACACTTTCTATCATCTGTCAGCAGTCCTAGCTAAGCAGGGAAATCCCAGCTGACTGGAAGCTATCAAATGTGATGACCATATACAAGGAAGGACAGAAGGAGGATCCAGGTAACTACAGGCCTGTCAGTTTGACATCACTGCCAGGGAAGGTAGTGGAGCAGATCGTCTTAAGTGCCATCACACGACACATACCAAACAACTAGGTGATCGGTCCGAGTCAGCATGGGTTTATGAAAGGCAGGACCTGCTTGACCAACATGATCTTCTGTGTCAAGGAGACCCGCTCAGTGGGTGAGGGAAAGGCTGTGGCTGTTGTCTACCTAGACGTCAGTAATGCCTATGACATCATTTCCCGCAGCATTCTCCTGGAGAAACTGGCTGCTCATGGCTTGGAGTACTCTTCGCTGGGTAAAAAAACCACAAAGTGTAGTGGTGAATGGCAATAAATCCATTTGGTGACCAGTCACAAGTGGTGTTCTCTAGCGGTCAGTACTTGGGCCAGCTCTGTTTAGTATCTTTATCAATGAACTGGATGAGAAGATTAAGTGCACTCTTAGTAAGTTTGCAGATGACACCAAATTGGGCAGGAGTGTTCATGTGCTTGAGGGTAGGAAGGCTCTACAGAGGGATCTGGACACCTTTGTTCAATGGGCCAGGCCAAATGTATGAAGTTCAACAAGGCCAGGTGCCAGGTCCTACACCTGAGTCGTTACAATGTCATACAACACCTGGAGATGAGTGGCTGGAAAGCTTCCTGGCAGAGAAGGACCTGGGGGTGTTTGTCAACAGCCAACTGAATATGAGCCAGCAGTGTGGCCAGGTGGCCAGGATGACCAGTGACATCCTGTGCTACATCAGAAATAATATGCTGAGCAGGATAAGGGGAATGATTGTCCCCTCAAAAGCTCTGTTCAGTTATGGTCCCCTGAGGTGCTGAAGCATACCCAGAGAAAGGCAACCAACCTGGTGAAGGGTCTAGAGTACAAGTCCTGTGAGGAGCGACTGAGGGAACTGGGGTTGTTTAGCCTGGAGGAGGCTCAGGGAAGACCAGGTTACTCTCTACAGTTATTTGAAAAGAGGTTGCACAGAGTTGTGTGTTGCTCTTCTCCCAAGTGACAAGTGAAAGGACAAGAGGAAATGGCCTCAAGTTGGGCCAGGGAAGGCTTAGATTGGATATTAGGAAAAATTTCTTTGCTGAAAAGGTTGTCAGACATGAGAATGTGCGAGTAATCACTCCCAGAGGTGTTTAAAGGTCATGCAGACATCACACTTAGGATCATGGTTTAGTGGTGGATTTAGCAGATTGGCATTTCAAACTGATGTTTCAATACAGAATAAATATGTTGCATATATTCTTTGATAGTAACCTGTATTCCTTAAGGTATAACTTTTGTCTTTAAAGTTAACTAGCACTAGACTATCTTTCAAACTGACTCTTAATGGGGGTTCCATGTTTAGGGAACTTCAGGCCCATGCAGATTATAATTCCTTAATGATTTCTGCAGTTTCTTCCCTGAGAAGCTAGGGTATTCTAAAGCCTGTCTATTGCTATAACAGTAATACAACCACAGCTATATCAGCAGAACCCACGTGTAAAGAAACCTTATGCCCAAAAGGACTATTCTGTATTCAAAATGTTAGCTCTGTAGAGAAAGAGCAATTGTCTTGACATGTGTTTGTACCATTTGAAAATCAGTAAAGTCTTAATCTGTGGCAAATGGTTTTAGACATTATAGGCAGTAATAATGCAGTGATAAGTAGTACTAATTCTAAAATGAGTAGGTGTGGAAAAGTGTTCTGTTCTATAGTATATACTGGGATGCAGGATCCAGGAAAAATAAGCCTACAGAAATAATGAAAAAAGTTGTCTGAATTTCTCATTGACATGAGAGGATATGGTTGTTATATGAATTTGTATAAATGGGTAAATGACATAATATTAAAAAAAAAAAAAAAAATTAGAGCAACTTTCTTGGTCATGGTCCAGAAAAAACTTGTTAGGATATTCTTTCAAAGACTCTGCTATTTCTGTAACACAATTTCTGTATTTCTTTAAGAGACTATTCTATGTCAGCAAGCCTATGGGGCAGTTCTGTGAATAAATAGATTTAAAAAAAAAAATACAGTTTTGACAATTGTGTCATTGCCTTGTCTTTCAGACTTCATCATAATTTTGGCTGTGTATTTGGCCAAAACCATGAAAAAAATATCTCAAATTGGAGAATTATATCTTTTTAAGCAATTCTAGATAACTATTTTCCTGGATTACTTATGACCTAAGTGGTCATGTCAGAGGCTTGTGCTTCTCTCAAGCACAAAAGCAAGTTTGGTTGTTTTTTTTTCACTGACAATGTTTTGTTTCATGCTATATAAACAACATGTATCTATTTTTTCATTATTAAGTACTTGTATTAATTTCACAGCTACCATAATAACAATAGATTAAAATATTACAGTATCAGCAGTTTAAATGTTATGATTGTATAAAAAATACGATTCCAGAATATTAAGAGTATTTTGCAAAGGCAAAATACTTTCTGTTTCTCTTCCCACTTTGAAATATGATTCTAAATTTCTTTACCCATACAGTTATTAATATTTATTAGAAAATGTAACCTCTATTAATTGCGGTGTTAACTTTATGAGTGTAACTTCCCTTTTATACACCTCCTGATTTGTGAACCCTGAATATTTTTTATCTCTTACCCATAGTGTAGTCCTAATAGTACTGTAGGGTATTTTGAAGCATTAGTTGTTACAACACACTGTAGCAATTTCTAAAATTATGTGGGTTTTTTTTTTTTTTTCCTTCTTTTCCTTCTTTTCTTTTAAGCTGTCTGGACAGATCTCATGGATGTATTCAAACATGCACCAGGGAATGTTTGCAAAGCTTTTATGGTGTGCTTTAAACAGCTACATATTTTTGGGTTTGTGAGAGCTTTGCCCTGGAGGAGAAATACTTCAGAGTAAAGAAGAAAGGGAACACAAGGACTCGGAAAAAAAAAAAAAAAGTTTTACAAAGTGGAGAATGATCAGTACAAAGGAAGGAGGAGGAGACATCTGTTGATTAAATGATTTTTAAAGATAATTAAGTGCATTCATCCAGAAATAACAAACATTACACATCATTTGCAGGCACACATGGCTTTCTTGAAAACAAGACAGAATTAAACAGAGCCTACAAAATAATCAGCAGCTTGGGGCCAGTCAAAACTGTGTCACTGCAGTGACCTTCTAGATTTTGTACAAGCTTTTGTGAAGTAGCAGTAGCAACTAGGTGCTGAGTACTAAAATAAAAGGGTCTAAATATACAGGTAGGAAGATGAAATGAAGCACTCCTCAAAGGTATTGTCCAACTTTTCATTTCTCAAGTAATCAATTAATATTCACCATTAATACTACATAATTCTATTTGTTTCTGTCATTGACATCTCAAAAAAACTCATTATCTGTTTTCCAAAACAGGCTAGGTATTTTTGTAAAGAATTTATCTTGCTGAGAAGCTTCTGATACTTTGTCTAATATGACAGATGTATGAAGAAGAAGTCAAGGACAAAATTCATGGCTGTTCAAAGGAGTGATGTTCTGTGAACTAGAGTTAGGGCTACTCTACATCTTAAAGAGCAAAGAACAAAGAGAAAGCTATGTTAGTGTGAATTTTTTTTTTTTCTGCTTTCATAATTTCTACTTGGACTATTTGTGATTATTATTATGTTAGATACCCACTTGTGCTGTGACTTCACTTAAATACTCAAAAATTGTTACATCTTTCTTCAAGGGTAAGGACTTCTGGTCAGATTGGTTTTCAGGAGTTCATGTTTTGGAGTTAGCACTTGGACAGGACTTACTTCCAAGTGATCTGAGATTGGAATATTTGAAATTTTTACTGTTGCCACCAAGTTTTATCATGTAGAAAAATCATACAAGAATAATTTCTACCTCTGCTTTTCACTCCAGTCTCTCTGTACATACATTTATGCTCATGTAAGTCTGACTCTGAGGCTTGTCTTCTGGTTTTGTAGGCTACACAGAGAGCACTAATAATAGAACTGGAAGGAGGTGGAGGGGAACAACAAAATCAACAAAAACTTTTATACTTATAGCTAAGATTTACTCTGTAAACCAATATAATTTTTGTATGCAATGCTAGTTTGGGTTCAGATTCCCTGACGTGAGACATTGTTGTGTTTTGACTAGAATATCATCTGTGCATGTGTTTGATCGAGATAGACACATGGTGGATGTGTTTGACCCTAGGTAAGTTGTTACTTACAACTTAATTTTCCTGACTGGCACTTTATGAGATAGTGTGGTGGGTTGACTTTGGCTGGCTGCCAGGTGCTCACCAAATCTCAATATCACTCCCGCTCCATCAACAGGACAGAGGGAGGAAATATGACAAAAACCTCATGGGTTGAGATAAGGACAGGGAAATTACTTACTAATTACTGTCATGAACAAACTAGACTTGACTTGGTAAAATTAATTTATTTTTTGCCAGTTAAACAGAATAGACTAGTAAGAGATCAGAATAAATCCCTCCACCTCTTCCTTCTTCCCAGGCTCAACTTCACTGTCAGTTCTTCTGTGTTCCCTGCCCTGAGCAACACAGGGGCATGGGGAATGGGGTTGCCATTAGTGCCTAATGATTCATCTCTGCTGCTCCTTCCTCCTCACACTCTCTCTGCTCCAGCATGGGTTTCCACCCATGGAAGCTAGTCCTTCATGAACTACTCCAATGTGGGTCCTTCCCATGGGCTGCAGTTCTTCATGAATTGTTCCACCATGAGAGCTTTCCACAGGGTGCAGACATTCAGGAACAGACTGTTCCAGTGTGGGTCCCCAAAGGGTCTCAGGTCCTGCCATAAAATCTGCTTCAGTGTGGGCTCCTCTCCACAGGCCACAGTTCCAGCCAGGAGCCTGCTCCAGTGTGGTCTGTCCATGGGCTGCAGCTTCCTAGAGAGAACATCCAACTGGTCTGTCATTGGTCCTCCTCGGACTGCAGTGTAGATATCTGCTTCACCATGATCCTCCAAGGGCTGCAGGTGGATCTCTGTTCCACCATGACCCCCCATGGCTTCAGGGGCACAGCCTGCCTCACCATGGTTTTCACCATGGGCTGTAGGGGAATCTCTGCTTCAGCACTTGGAGCACTCCCTCCCCCTCCTTCTTCACTGACCATGGCATATGCAGGGCTTTTTCTCCCACATATTGTCACTCCCCTCTCCTAGATGCAGCTATGCAACATTTTTTACCCTTTCTTAAATCTGTTATCACAGAAGTCCTACCACCATCACTGATGTGCTCAGCTTTGGCCAGCAGCTGGTCCATCCTGGAGCCAGCTGGAACTGGCTCTGTCCAACATGGGAGCAACTTCTGGGGTCTTCGCACAGAAGCCATCTTTGTAACCCTGCTTCCTCTGTGAAAACCTTGCCACATATAGAGAGCTAAAAAGCCCATGGCTAGGGATGCAGATGGTCTTATGAGCCATGCCACTGATATTGAGATGACTAAAGCTTGAGGAATCAGCAACAGCCCATGTAGACACTCCATTTAGCAATGCTGAATGAATGGTCATACTGATACACAGCAGTGAGCTACAGAAGAACTTCTCTCAGGATTAGATTGGCTAGAAACAAATCAGTTTTCTATTAATTTATTTGCTTGCTTAGTTTAAACTTCTCTATTTCAAAGCAGGAAAAAAAAAAAGTCGTGCTGCTAAGGAAGCTGTTTGCTACAAGAAGTTATAAAAAATCCCAAAATACAATGTCCAGTGTACCCAAAAGATTTAAGGAGTAAAAACTGGGGTAGAAAAGTGTTGACATTGAACATATAAGTGCTCCTACACATTCCAGTCTTGCAGTCCTTGAACTTCAGGAAAAGACATAAAATAGGCCAGATGCTAGATAGAACCAGCTAAATCTCTGCCCAAGCAAATTCTTAAATGGACCAAGGATTTTGTTATCTACCAGCTATAAGAAATATAACTGCCCCTTTTCCAAAGACTAGGCTCTTCTATGTATACATATGGATATTTCTAAGTGTATGCTAAATAGAAAGTATCTTCCAATAAACACATACAATGTACAGGTATTTTCCTTATTGAAGCCAATATGTTATCATAACTAAGACAATATGTTGTCATAATCTTTACTGATTAAGAAGGATTAGAATGAGATTACAAGTAAATTAACAGATTTAACAAAAGGATCTAAAGAAGGTATAAAAGTTTTATTTTAACAGATTTTAGGAAAGAATAATTAATTTTTAAAAAATGAAAAAACTTCATCCTCTGTCTAAGCTCATAAAAATTATTGAAACCACAGAAGAGACTTTAATTTTATATTTTCCTAATCTATGCCTCTACTACATCTGTTATCCCATAGTTTTTCCTCTCTTCATTTGTAAGGCACCTTTACTTATTTTTTTAGCACAGGAAAAACTCTTCTTCCCTATTTCAGATACATTAATTTATTTGCTTTTTGACTGAATGTAACTAAATTTCATTATTGATATTCTATCATACTGTAATACTAATCAGACGTGGCCATTTTCACAATTTTCTTCATTGATATGTATTGATACACGTGTAGCAAGACATTCATAGAAACCATTTTGTTTCAAACATTGTGGTCTGCTGAAGTGTGTCTCTGCTGACTGTGCTGCCGCAGCCCTCAGCAGATCTGAAGCTAGGAGGCAGCAGGAGGAGTTGATTGTTTTGTGCCTTCTGTGACTGAGGCGAACTTCGTGGGGGCCTTCCCTGCTCCGTGTTGCTTAGCCCAGGACAAGAAGAAAGTTGCCTGCTTGGCTGCAAGTTCCCCCCTCTCTCCAGCAGTGCCCCTGGGACTGGCGAGGCTATGTTCCCCCTATATAATGGGGAACGAGACCGAGAGTTGTGGTACACTGTTATTCACCCTCTTTTCACCAGGGAGCCTGTCACAATAGAGTTTACTCTTTGTGCACTCAAACCTTGCTTGTGGTTCGGATTCTGCTTGTGAATATCCCCATTTAATAATACTTATTGGAACGATACAACATGTTGATGTACATGTATTAATATATTTTCAGCTCAAGCAAATGATCACATTTTTACTTAAATCAGTATGCGTGCATGTTTGTTTACTTCTGTTCCTTCAGCTAATGAAATACCTCTATAGGTAAAACACAGACCTCCTAATTTAGGAACAAAATTTAAATACTATTGTAGCAAAAAGAAAAGGAGTAATCAAATTCCCTACAGTGGCAGTGAAGATTCAGATTCTAATTTCTACATAACAACTGGTAAGAAATTCCAGGCATACACACCATGTTCACCTACCTGAATCAGTTTTTCTCATCACCTTCAGAGGACAAGATTTAATCAAGTAGGGATTTTTCTTTCTAATATGAAAAATAAAACAAAACAAAAGTTGCAAATAGCATCTGAGCCTACCATGGTTTTTCTAATCTCTCTACAGATAGTCCCCTTCCTACATGTGAGCTCTAACTGTTGTGTAAGATTACTTTGCATTCCTCCTACGTCCATTACACTCTCATCTGTGACAGCACAGTGATCTAGCCTCAAAAAATTTAAGATCTCCTACTGAGGTTACTCCACAGATTGGTTGTCACAGCAGTGTCCTAGGAGATGCAAGTTCAAAGCCTTTCCATCTGACAGGGTAAAAAAAACAAGCTTACGAATTCCTACTTCATGCTTAAGCTACATCACAGCTATGAAACGAGACACGACGTTTACACAGGAACTTGACGGTGGCAAATCGTATTTATGTTTTGGGGTTTCTCCGTGGACTTGGATCATGCATACGAGTCACATATGAGTTCCAACCTGAAAAGAAGTACCTTTTCCCTTAAAAGAGGCACTTCTGAGCAGGCATGACAAACTATCACTGACAAGTGAAAATTCAGGCTAAGAAGAAGAGTAAGTAATGAATTTCAGGGTAAAGCAGTCCTAGAAAGTAGGGAGACTGAAAATCTGTGTGGCACTAAAGAGGGTTATAGTTGATTAAATTCCAATTAATGGGATTTTTTTTTTTTTTTAAATTTAACTCCATGACAAGGTCTTATCTGCAATTTCAAGACAATCTAAACACCCTTTATTACTTACTTGATTCAGCCTTAACATATACTTGTTTTGTCTTCATTCTTTCTCTGTCTCAAGTATCTATGTCATGAAATCAAGAGATTAGAACTACTTTCTTTTTAATTTTTTTTTCTGCTTTCCTTTTCTGCGCAGAGTTATCATGTATTTATGCTTTGTCCAGTTTGACTTAAATAATCCTGCTCATATAACTTTTTACCACCACAGTTATAGTCTAATACATCTGATCTGAGGCTTGGAAAATTTTGATCTTCACATCAACTTTGACTCCCTTAATTTCATCATATTGTTTTCCTATTACATATATATGTTTCTGTGATCTCTGCCATTTCTGTCTTTGGTATGAAGTAACAGCCAGGATTTATCAAAAGTCTTTTTTGCTGTCTCTTAGCAAATCTGTGAATACTTACATTCTTTTAAACTATGCTGACCTAAAGTCAAATCAGCTTAATACCTTGACCTCTTCAGTTGCTTCATGCTTTTCATCAGCCTATTTCTGGTAAAAAGGTGGACAGATGTGAATGAAGACTTGCGTCTTACCACTGTATATTTAAAGTAGTTGTATGACATAGGTTTTGAATCAATGAATAAAAATTTCATAATGAGGCCTCAGTCAAGCTGACATATTAAGAAGGTTACATCACCTGCTGAAAAAATCACACGCCTACAAAATGAGAGCTTTAGAGTTAAAATAGCAGCTCCTAAACATAACCAGATATATCAGACTTGATCTCTTCTAATGCCTGTAAACTACACAAGTTGAGGGAGGACCTCATTGTAGACTCCAAGGGGTTTCAAGCAACAACAACAAAAAAAAGAATCTATGGATTTTAAAATTTGGTAGTCAAAAAATACCAAAAAAGGAGAAAATCAATAGAAATGTCATGAATATTGTTACAGCAGAACTTCAATCTCTTGAGATACTTGGGGACATCATGTCTCATTGAAAATAAAGGTGTTTCATTAGGTTATGGAAAGGACCTAATTAGATCATTCTTGTTCTTTTGTCATTCCTGCATTTAATTCGCAATATAGTAGTAGTTTAGCTACTGTCCCAGTTTTTAATTCCATAACAGAGTATTTCACACTTCCAGAAGTTCATGTCTCTTTCAGAAAGAAAAAATAAGGCTTCATATTCTTTTCCTTCTTAAAGAAAAATGTGTATATGTATATACATATTTTTCTAGACTAGAAGTGTAGTTTATCTCTACCTTCTAGGTTCAGATTTCTACTCATCTATCAATAATTTGCGTATTCTAAAAGTTCTCAAAATCAAGGAATTTTCTTGTGTGTCTCCATCATAGGTAAATATGAAGAAACTTATTTAAAATCTAATAAACTATTTTTATCAGGCTAAAACTGGAAGCCTAATAGCTTCTTTAACTATTGAAATCCATACGCATGTGTGCATGCAAATATATAAAAATATGTAAACATATATGCCATATATAAATGGATATAAAACACGTATGTAATATGTATATAATTCAATTAATAATTTCTATTTGTATATATATGTAACTTAATTTTACAATTACAATTTACAATTTTATATATATTTTAAAATAACATAAAACCCAATTCTTTGTGTTCCTTTTAACAGTGTTGTGATGCAAGGAGTTACCTGTGACCAGTCTTCCACTCCATTTAATTTCATAAACCTAATCATCATTCATTTTAACAGAAAATGCCTTTTCTGTAATGGGTATGTAAATTGTGATAAACAAACAATCCTGATGGCTGTTCTTTGGTTATATATTTTCCAAAGGTGTGGAGAATAAAATCCACTCTTTATGACCATCTTTTTTCTGTTTAAGTCTGCCAATCAGTAATGCCAACTAGTGACTAGTGTGTTTTTTCTTGTTTATTGTGAGGATTTCATTTTTGTTTTGGCTGAGACCACAGATTATATCTGTATCTACCACTGAATAGTTCTTACACAGTAAGAACTTTGACTTAACACAGCTCTAGGAGAGATAGAATTCAATAATATGGAAAAGGGAAGATTTGTAGATTACCACCAGTTCCAAATTTTCAGAGTTGCACTCTTCCAATTACTGGCTATGAAACCAGATTTTTTGACTGTCATTTCTATAGAGAAATAGAAGTGATTTCAGTTATTCAATAAAAATGTTCACATTTGGGTAATGTTAGCGACAGTTTTCATTGAAGAAATTGATTTTCTTTTGAAACATTTCTAGTGCTCAAATAAAGATAGAGTTCATGGAGTACATCTGACACCCAAAAACAAAGAAAAAAGAAGAGGAACATAAACCAAAACAAATTAAACAAAAATGACCATGTTACATCATGCTAGCCATTAACACAGTAACAAGAGGTTTCACCTAGCATTTGGAAAACATATGTTCTTCTACCTGACAGGGTATCTTCTGATAAAAAGTGTAAGATCCTTACAAAACACCTTTTTGAAACCGTAAGTAAGATCTAGATAGTGCATAGTCTTGGGTTTATAGTATGCACAGAGGTGTATTTACACATCTGGAAAAAAGTTAATAAAAGTAATACAATAATTTCTTTGCTAATAATGCACAATCTAGTTGTATTATAACTGAAAAACAATTATCAAAGTATAAGTTGCTCCACAAAGAATGAAATACATTGCTAGTGAGAATTATGTTAATATTTAAGGAGCAAAAGCCGTGTATTGGACAGTAATGTGAAGTAACACATGAGAAGATCCAGAACAGCAATGGCAATTTACAAGAGTGTCACCAAAAGAAAAGATTGCAGATTGAGAAAGACAGTTCTGGAACAGTTGCCAAAGCCAGCAGAAGAGGCTGAACAGAATTGCAGAGGCAGAATATAGTAGATAATCGAGAACAGCAGGGGTACAGATTAACCAGATACTGCAGAAGATGTAAGACACAGGGAGTCCTGTGTCCAGCAGTGGATTGATAATGGCAGATATGCTAAATATATGTTGTATTTGTATTACTAATACAGTTGTATGATGCTGCCATATTTGATTAAGCTGTTTCATACTGAGTCTATTTCACATATTCCAACTTTATGTGGTTGTACACAACACCATGAAAAGACATAATGAAGAGAATTGTTTTTCCAATGCATTTGCTGTCAATTTGGATAAAAGACATTTATGTGTCATCTCGCCTTGTGAAAGACTGTATGTTAATGTAACAAATAGGAAATACATTCAATTATTCTAATAAGTCTGTTGCCCAAGTCACTTTCTTTTTATCTAGGTCTTGGCCATGTACAACTCACACTGAGTCCCCTGGGAGCATTGCCTGAGTGAAAGCTGTAAAAGCAGACTCCTATGGTGACTAAAGTCAGCGGGATATTTTCCAGTGATTTTTATGGAATTTAGATCAGGCCTTCAATAGAGAAGACCATTAAGTATTTCATCATTTAGCTTTTATGTACGCAGACGTTATCAGAAACTTCAGCCCAAATGAGGCGCTCAGATTCACTCCATGATTCATGCAGGTATCTCGCGTCATATTATTGTTCCAGGTTAACTTTTAGAACAAGATAGCTGTATTATACATAGGCCAGTTGTTCTCTCTGTGCGTTGGCTGACAAGCCGAAGTGGCAAAAGTTAACTCTTGGAATAATATAGCAGTGAAGATGTTCTTTGTGTGTGTTGAGCTGTTTTGACGATGCTCTGTGCACGTTGCCAAGTGAGCGAGAAACTCAAGGTTGGAAAGGTTTGATAACAAGAGGTGGGTCTCCTTGATTATTCAAAACAGGAGGGTACATGCTCATTAATACATCAGTCGTGTCTTTGTAAGCTAAGAATTGTTTTGGTAAATCAGCAGATGTTTAAAAATCTTGTCCTTTCTGCAAACTTTGCTCATCAAAAGCTCATTATAATACTAATAATCACGCCCATAGGCCAAGAAGACCCTTGCCCAGGTGAACCGTTCCCTTGAGCATGCATAATAGTGGAAGTAATGTTTCAGCGGTATTCTAATTGTATGCAAATTAATAACCAATCATTGCAAATGGGGTGGACTTGGAAAATTACTAACCCTGAAGGATTTGTGCATGAATATTGCACAAAGAACTCTGTTTAGTGTGCATGCTAGCAGGAGTTATCCCCCATGCACCCAGCGCTGCAATAAACCGTCTACTTTCTAAACTATCATTTGCTTCAAAGAATTTATTGGGTACAATTTTTGGTAGCATTATCATAAAAAAGCCTAACTACTAAGAGCACTTAATTAGTAACAAAATCTCTATTTTCTCATGGTTATCCATAACTAGAGAAAAAAAAAAAAAGCTTGATCATTAGCATCCTACAACCTAGCTAAGTGCCCTTAATAAGCTACTGTGGCTGTGTTGCATGTTCACTGACTCCCAAGGGGACACAGTCCTGCGATGTCATCAGATAAGAAAATTAATGTTATATTCCTTCACATATGTATTTGTAGACATTATTTCCAGACATATTAATACCTGTTTAAGGAGGTGCTTACCTCCCACTGACTTGGATGGGACTCAAATTAAGTAATGAGTTTGAAGCAGGTACTTATATGCCTCCCTGAATAAAGTAATTAATTAAGTGCCATTTGCAGATTTTTTTCTTTACAACTGCATAACTTTTAATGTCCAATTTCAGATAATGAAGTAAATAGTAAATATTTCATTTGGAAAAGGAATTTGGGCAATGACTGTTCTAAATCAACTCCACAAAATAATGCCATGTCCTAATGAAACAAAGTTTTAGCAAAATTGCACTTCAGGTTGATCTCTCTAGTTATAAAATGAAAGCTTGAAATCTCTCAAAAGGAATCTATGTAAGTGCATTGGGTTTGTGTGGTGGGGGTTTTCATAGCAGGGAAGAACCACTGGGGTGGCTCCTGTGAGAAGCTGCTAGAAGTTCCCCTGGCTGCAAGGCAGACCCGCCTTTGGCCACAGCTGAGCCAGTCAGCACCTCTGCCAATTAACGTATTTAAGAGTGGAAAACATACAAAGAGGACCAGCAGCAGGACCAGAAATAGTGAAGGCAGGAGTAGAATGAGAGAGGAGTGGGAGGTGAGAAAGTTCCCTACAGTGGAGCCAGGGAAGAGTGTGAGGAATTCTTCCCCCTCTGAGGAGGAAGGATCGGCAGAGATAAGGTCTGGTGAAACGGTTTTAATCCCCCTCCCCCTGTGCTGCTGGAAAGGAGGAGGTAGAGAAATCAGGAGCAAAGCCAAGCCCAGGAAGAAGGGAGGGCTGGGGGGAAGGTTTTTAAGCTCTGCTTTGTTTAGTCTCTCATTGTACTAATCTGATTTGATTGGTAACTGATTGAACTGATTTTTCTTCTCCAAGTCAAAACTGTTTTGCCTGTGATCATAACAGGTGAGTGATCCCTCCTTGTTCTTGTCCTGAGCATGAGCCTTTCCTTATATTTTCTTCTTCCCATCCCACTGGGGGGAGCAATGAACAAGGAGTTGTCTGGACTTTCCTTGCTGGCTGGGCCTAAAACGCAACAGTAAGGTGCTTTTTCTATTTTTTTTTCTTTTTCTTTTTTTTTTCTTTTTTTTTTAATGCAGATACTTAATATTATTCCAAGTCAGGACTCCTAAGTAAAGCAAAATACCTCACAGATCTGTAAAAACAAATGATAGCAAACAACATTTTAGAGCTTATCATGACCAGTTTTAATGGGTCTCTTTAGGTTTAGAAAGTAAAGGATAAAAATGACAATGAAGCACAAGGCCTCTAACACATTTCTCAACCCATCTCCCTGCCTCTATAAAAGATAAGAGGAAAACACCCTGCTGATACAGAGATTTAATTTGAAGTAAGATGCATAAACTTTGATACCTCCTCATGGGTTTCTTAACTCGGCCACAGATCTGCTATATTCTGCATACTGTATAAACACAGTTCTGAGGGTAATTCTCACACTAAAATTAGAAAAAAGAATAGCATGCATATTTAATACCTCCCTGAAGTGTTTTACTTCAGCAATAAAGCATAGCAGTGAAATAAGAAAAAGCTTGCAGTTGCTTTCTTGAGCTGTTTTCTTGAGCATGATCACACTGCAGCATTTGTTTTATTATGTAGAAGTGGATTCATTTGAATAGAAATGCATTTTTCCACACCCTTTTCTATTTATAAATGAGAAACAAACAAAAATATCAGGCAGCTCGAAAAGGCTCATAGACAGAGCTGATCTTTTGGCAGTTTGGATACAGAAATAATAATGCTTTGGTAAAAGCAATTCTATAATTTAAAGTATATTATACGTTTTTAACAAGCATTCATTGTTCAAAACAATATGAAAATAAATAGGTGGTTACCTTACTGGTTACTGTAATATTTCATCCAATGTGATCTCATATGAAGTTGAAAGCGTATAGACTCACACATCTTTTTTTTTTTTTCTCCCTAGACTCATTAACAAACTTCCAGTGAGGAAAGTGCTAATAAGACAACAGTACAGTGATATGCTGTTCCCTAATATCATATTGTCATAATGAAATCGCATCTAAGAAGTATTTGCGTTCCCTTAGAATTACTGACACACACACCAAAAAAAAACCCAAACCCACCACCATCACAAAAAAAAAAACCCACCACAACAAAAAACAACACCAAACCTGGAAGCTTTAGTCTTGCTATTTTGCCCCTGTATGGACTTTTACAAGTGCAAACACGCACTGCTAATAGAAGTAATGCCTATTCTATTTAGACAGTTGCAGAAGGTATTTTATATTATGATACACAACAGTAGTAGCAAGAGTTGTATTTTAAATTCATTGGGAAAACATGTGAGATGCACCAGAACGAGACTGAAAGACAATTGTGAATACTCTGATGTTACTAAATGCCAGTTCAGAATCTAAGTATAACTTTTAATTTGTACTTTTTAAAAATTACATTCTGAAATATGATAGACAAGTAAAAAATATAGTAAATTGTCCTTTCCTATGTATTTTGTATCTTAGCAGCCTGAAAACGATAGAACTACAGTAAAGTAACAGGAAAAAAAAAGGCAGCACATATATTAAACATAAAATTTTGTTTTGATTTACATCAATTTGAGTCCAATATCACTGTAGACAGATTTATTCCATAAAAAAGTTAGTGCAAATCAGAAAAAGACTGCGACAATAATTTAAATCAGTTCTTCAAGCATCTCATGCAGTAATATAAAATCTACTGCCTGATTTACCATGTCGTGTTTATCTTTAATTGTGGTGGTTGAATTAATTGTTTTCTGTGCCACTTATGCTTTGTTCAGGTTGTAATATATGTGAAGAGCAATATATCAATACTGAAGTGAGCATATGAATTATATATTCAAATGTATTATTAATCTTTATATATAAATATGAATATATGTATTACTGGAATAGG
Source organism: Eurypyga helias (assembly GCF_000690775.1). NCBI lineage: Eukaryota > Metazoa > Chordata > Aves > Eurypygiformes > Eurypygidae > Eurypyga > Eurypyga helias. The sequence goes on from NW_010246702.1 coordinate 63,425, forward strand.
AACACACCAGAAATAAGCATGAGAGAGATTTTGTTGTAGTTCACAGTTCCTAAATTAGACATGAAAGGTCACAAGTATCTTCATCTTTGTCAGTTCATTAATAGCCTAGATTCAACTATAAGTCAACATTAAGTGTAGATTAGGTCAAGGATTGTGTCCATGAATGAGGGGAAGTTTGGGTTTGCACTAATGTGAAGTAACACTAAGCTCCAATGAGTTCAGCAAATGTCTGAATATTTGCTGGATTAAAAAGTATCTTTTTTTTTTTTTTCCTGCTGTGGACTTAAAATGTGATAACATATAGTATTTGAGGGTGTTTTGGTTTGGCTTTGAGGGGAGGGTTTTTTTGTTTTGTTTTCTTCTGGAGAACCCTGGCAGATATTTGCCCTCCTGTGATCAAACCTAAAATTATAACCAGACCCAGAGAAAAGAATGGTAACTTCTTGCAATGAAAGCTATTTTCAGCTCCATGTAATAATTTCTACCTGAAGTGTTTTGAGGCTGCTGTCAATACCATCTCAGGGCATTCTCTGGGCTTAGCTAACAGACGGTTTTAATGTTTCGGAGAACCCTGGCAGATATTTGCCCTCCTGTGATCAAACCTAAAATTATAACCAGACCCAGAGAAAAGAATGGTAACTTCTTGCAATGAAAGCTATTTTCAGCTCCATGTAATAATTTCTACCTGAAGTGTTTTGAGGCTGCTGTCAATACCATCTCAGGGCATTCTCTGGGCTTAGCTAACAGACGGTTTTAATGTTTCTCTAGAGGCACGATAATTCTTTCAATCAAGACAGTTTCAGAATCCTAGGATAGCAAAAGAATAACTTTGGTTTTGGTGTACTCCCATCAGGCTTTCTGTTCCATGATGTTTTCTTATGTCCACCATGCCTATCTTTTACCGTCTGATAACCTTGTGGCAGAGGCACCCTCCCTGACAACAACCTGATAAAAGCCCACCAAACTTCCCCCGACAGCTCTTGTTATGCCCACATGTTGGTGGTCAGACATTTGGGAGTCGAAAGTAAGGAAGTTGGGGTCTTCAACCAATGTGGGGCTACTTGACCACGTCTTAGCACAGGTTATATTTGGCTGGGATATAAAAGGGCCCTGTCGGACAGCCATTTTGCATCAGTCCTCCTTGGAGCAGTGGGTCTGCTGTTGGAGACTCTCTGTTAGGTTGGGACATGACCTAAGAAAACTCCTCAGGGTTGAAAGGCCTCCCCTTTATTAGGTGAGCGATTGTGCATTCTGAGTGATTGACCATAATGCTTCAGAATTCTTAACTCAGGTGTGTAATATTAATTCCTAACAGTCACCCTGAACCTGTGCATTGTAGAAGTTTGTCAGAGTCTCAAAGCAGTTTCAGTTAGAGTAAAACTTAGAGTGTGTTACCATTTTGTAAGAAAATAAATCCTGTTTTTAGTTTGTTAGATGTCTGTCATGGTTTAATCCCAGACAGCAAGTAAGTACCACACAGCTGCACACCCCCCAATCCTCCTCCAGTGGAGAAGAAGAATTGGGGGAAAAGACAAACTTGTGGGTTGAGATAAGAACAATTTAATAATTGAAAGTAAATTAAATAAACCAAAGATAACAATAATTGTAAATTTTGTTGCATATGAAGTGGTAAGGATTGGCAAAAGTACTTATTAATTCCATGCATTGAAATATTTAAATGCAGTATTTTAATCTCATATTAACAAGATTTTGAGCAAAGGAGAAATGAATCAAAAGGTAGACTTAAAATAATGGTCTGCTTAAAAAAAAAAAAAAGACACGTAGGCATGTATAAGCTGTGTTATTTTTCATTCTGTCACCCTGGACAGTCAAGATTCAGAATCACAGTAACATATGTTAGTTTATAAATATGCTACTTGCAGGCGATGCCTTCTGATCTGCCAACGAATCAAAGGACCCCTGCTGAAGGGACAATAGCTACAGTGCCAAGTTACAACTGTGAAGGAAGTGACAGCATCGCACAGCAGAACTCCTAGCCCTAGCAGAGGTCAACAAACACAATCAACATTAAGGAAGCAAGTTCAGCTTCATTTGCTTCTTGCAGCTTAAACAAATGAATGCTCAAGAGACATCCTACGGTAAGATCTGCAACCAGTTCACCCTGTACCATATGGATTATAAACTTATACAGGAAAATATATATAATAATATTTGGACATTTTTGACATTGAACATGTGCCAATATTTATTCAGAATAATTTTTCTTAAGGGATAATGCTGATGGAAATAAGTGTGTAATTTTGCAATGGCAGTTGTACTTTGTGTATCCCATACTACAACAAAACAGGCTATGACTATGTATTTTTATTAGGCAAATTTAATCTTCTGGCTTTATCTGTGTAACTAAGCTTACATCTTGCCTTTTATAACACAAGGGATTCTTCCTTCAGCAGAACAAGACAGATACATTTGTAAAATAAATAAATAATATCACTAAATGAGGATTTAAAAAAAAGTATCAGGAGAAAGCAGAGACTGACTCAGCAGTGTTGATTTTTTCTTTTTTTTTTTTATCTTGTAGATTTTTTAAGCTACAGATGTGATTTGTCTATCATCAGTTCAAATTCATTTTCTTTTCCAAAAATCTTACCCGACTACACAAGCTAATGTGAAGACAGGTAGTATCCCATTATTGATTTTTTTTTCTATCACTGGAAACTGCTATGTCTTTTAATTTAGCTTTCAGACCTTGTAGTTTTTTCTTCCTTACAGCTTCTTCTTTTGACCATCAGCTTCCTAGTTAAAAAAAGAAAACAAAACCAACAAAAAATCCCCAACAACCACAACAAAAAAAACCCCAAACCCTCCCTCCAAAAAAACCCAACCAAAAAAAGACAAACAAACAAAAGAACCATATTTATATTTTTTACAGTATTTCTCTTGTTAAGATAACAGAGTATTTAAATGTTAGGTCAGTCTCAGAATAGGTTTTTAAGGATAATGAGTCTAAGGGTCAAATTCTCATGACCCTATTTATGTTAATGAAACCAGAGGCTGCTAATAAAATACCTAGGCAGTGAGGGAGTTGGAAACAGAATTCAGTCCTCCCCTTTTTGAACCCTGTGAGCTAACGTTAAAAGACAGCTTTACCTTCCTCCCTCCTATCTATCAGCTAAACTGTCTTTACTATTTTATTGCTGCAGTTTCCAGATGCCCCAATGAAGATAAAAGTAATATTTTTCCTGTTCCATGCCTTTCTGAACAATGCCACATACATGGGGTTTTTTTTGAGAGACGCCATCTCTCTTTTTTAAGTAATGACAGTGATTGCTTTTATACTAGTCCAAGATGATAACAGAGAAAAGTTGCAAGTATCTGAAGTAGACCGCACTTCTCCCTCCCTTCGTTTTACCAGTCAGCATCTTTCCTTTACTAGAAGCCAAAATGAACATCCTATTCTTTCCATTGTTATTATTTCTGCTTTACTTGGTTTGATGTTCATTCAGTTGACACTCATTCAGATCCTTACATACATTGTCACTGTTCAGCCACATCTAAGAGGATATGATATCTGTCTGGGAAGGCTCAGGATGCTCCTGTCAGTTACACTTACAGTGTCATGAGTTTTTCAGTGACTCTATCTATCCTACATACAAAATAGATAAAGCACAGGGAGTATTTACAGGACCATACAAAGCTCTACGGGATGAAGGATATCAAATGACAGCATTGTCTAAGACCTGCTTTTCCTCTTGAAAGTAAGAAGAGGAAAGTTGTCAGTTTACTCAATGGAGAGAAACAGTTCTACAGCAATAGTCATCTCATCTGAATACAGACATCTGAACAGGGCTGGCTTACTGGCTCTGTGACAGTGTCTGTTTCCATGCACTGACAATAAAGCATGATTGAAGTCATTAGCTCAGATTTGGGTGTTATGCTATAGAAACACAAAGAGACTAAATTAAATCTACATCAAAGCATTCTTCTCATTATAAATGTTCATTTATGGACGTTTTTGTCTTAATTTCCTTAAAAATATTCCAGGATATAGGTTAAAAGGCATAAATGGGATTGCACTTAGTAATGATTAACTAATAAACTTGTTGAATTTTGCACTTTATCTTTCAGTCAGACTTATTTCTTCCGGTTAATTTCCTAATCTTTTGTGCTTAATTGCTTTTTAGAAAACTTCCAAGTAAGAGCCTAGACAAGCATATGCTTATGCTTATTGTTACATGCTACCTTTTTTTTCCCCTGCTACTTCTAGTATCATTTCTCAAGGAACTCAGACATCAATATTATTTATTTTTCCTCACAGCTAGAAAATTAAGAGCTTAATTTACTTACCTAAACACAGGAAAAAGCCTACCATTTTTTAAAATACTTTAGGTTCCATCCAGCCTTCTTGGTTACCTTTGATAGTCTCAAATTTGTGCTAAAGATCTCTTTAGGTAATTGAATCAAGCCCCAAGCTAAATTTCTTTCAGGCCCAATTGGCAATAACAAAAGCTCCAACACAGTCTGCCTACCACAGACACACAGATACCCACATGGGGGTTTTTGGATCCCACATCCACTCTTTATTCCATTATTATTTTTATTGCTAAGGTTTGTACCAGATACTGTAATTCTTTTACACACCCGTGCTAACAACACATTAGCACCTACAGGTGGAGATAGTAATGCACTGAAGATGAGGAAGACCACCAAAAAGACCCAACATCAAAACTGTAGGTTTACAATTTTCTTTCTTGACAAAGTTATGTTCAGGATCACTAATGTAGTGACAACATTGTTCTCTCAGCCTAACAATGAAAATTGTAGCTCTGCTTCATACGAAGTTAAATTTTCTTGGTTGACTTTCAATTTTTCTACTCCTTAGACATGAACAAACCTGAAGCAGACCAAAACGTATGTGCCTAAGGGAAAGCCCATCAAAGCTTGGGTCTGATTAGTCACTACTCTCCTATTTATCACTACTCTGTGAAGAGTCAGAACTGTTCATCTCAGTCACTGGTGCAAGGTCCCACAGCAGCTAGGGCAGGGTGGAGGAGCATGACATTTTAAGTAGTTTTATTATAATTACAGTATCTGCTTAACTTACACCAATGCAAGATATCATTTAACCTCGTTTTTAGTATGTTTCATGATTCATATGATTATTTTCCCAAACAGTAAGTTTTTTGTTGAAGCAGCTCTGTTCTGCTAAATCACTTTGGACCTTTGATGAATACTGAAAACCTGCACAAATGCTAAGGTGAACAAGTCACTTCCCTCACAGTACTTATATCTCTCTATCCATAAAGTAGGGAGTGTGAAATCAACCTGCCCTTCACAGAGATCCATGACTGATGGATAAAAGCTTATTGAAAGAAGTAGCTATTATTACCATTATTAAAAAGGGTTGAGAAGAGTTTTCTTCCTTTTGGATGGCAAGTGATGATTTTTATGCACCCCTGTAGTGTTCTTCAGAATTGCTTAATAGTGGGTGAGATTTTCAAATGTAGTCAGCTCAGATCGAAGTATGATTTCATTGAAGTCAATGGGAAAACTCCCACTGCCTAGTATTGTTGTTCTTTAATGCTTACTGCTGAAGTTGGAAGAATAAAAATTGAATAGCAAAGGACCAGAAAAAGATCTCTGGCTTTTATTTGTAACTGGTATACAAAAATGCACATATTTTTTTAAAATAAAAGTTAAACAAATATATTTGGCACTTGAAAACCAAGAAAAAAATATTTTTTTAATATTTTAAATAATCAGAACTATATAGAGAGACAAATCTGTTGAAATATATTACATCTGGAAATAAGAAAGTAAAACTAAAGTTTAATGACAGTTATTGACCACACTGAAGCAGATACAGGTTATCTTCAGTCTTCTGTGCAGTGATTTTCCATGCTATTTCAGTGAACCCTGATTTTTAAAGAATCAACACGTATCATTGCAGAGTTTCTGGACACTGGATCTACTTTATGACCTTCCTGGAGAGAAGTATGCATTGAGATTCATAGGCAAAAACCATATCTGGAGTTCGGGGGGGGGGTTATTGACTTTTTATCCAAACCCAGTCAATTTAGCTTAAATAGCTTGTGATTGTACTAACATGCATACACATGTACTTGTTATACACAGCTAGATAAGCCCAGATGTCTTGAGACTTACAGGAAAATTAAAAAAAGAAAAGAAAAGAAAAAACACCAACCAAACAAAACCAAAACACAACATAGATAAAAGAATGGATAGTAATGAGAATCAAATGTTCCAACATCCAACAGAGGCAAAACTATGGTTAACTCATATATCAGCATTTCTAAAAAGGACAAAGTAATTTGATAATAAGAAAATAACCTAATGAAATAATTAGGATGACAGTGCAGGAGTCTCTGAGTAGAAAAAACTGTGATGTAGCATCTTGGAAACAAAAGTAGAAAGAAAGAAATATCAGAAAATTGTGCCTGAGAATATACCACTTTTCTATTTTTACCATATTTACCACCTTCCCCCACCAAGATGAATGGTGACTTCATTACCATTTGTAATGTTCCTGTTAAGAAGAGGCAGTATTAGACATATTAATGTGTTTGGTTCTCCTCTAATTTATGATTCTCTCCTCACTTTAATGAGATCTGCTCTACAGCCCATAAAATAATTGTTATGGTAAACTGACTTTTTAAAATTAGCTACACACCAGTTGGTCCAGAAACCTATTCCTCTGGATTATTCATGCACAAAATACCTTTGTGTGAAGCTCTTTCCAAATGTGTAATGACTGGAGTAAGTCCAGAAGTTTGCCTGCAGAGTTTCTCTGCATGATTGCCATTGTAAGCAGTCTTACAGTTTCTTTTCCCAACAAAGTTATGGTCAGGGTTACTGCAATGTAGAAATGCTGACATTGCTTTTGGCCTAACAATCAAAACCATAGTGCTTCTTCATATAACGTTAAAGCAGTTCCCTATTAAATAAAGAGCTGTTCTTTACAACCCGTTCTACACTGCTAGGGCACAACTTCGTGGTAGAGAATTTTTACAAGACATTTCAGAAGGGAGAAAAAATTGCCAGATTTCCCGATTCACTCTACAGACTCATTAAGTGACTTCAGTGTGATAACAGCACTGCTGTTTGCCCCCCAGACCATGTGTCCCACTGAGACAGTTATTCTATTCCAATGATTTCCTGCCGGGAGTGCCAGTTTAGGTCACAAACACTGTTTACCAACAATATATTCTAATCAGTCCTAGGAACAAGTATTTTCCTTTCCCAGAAAATTCCCCAAACCTAAGGCAACTGAGCTGTATCTATTTTAGGGGATATATAAAATAGAAATACTGAAGAAAGTTTAATGATCTTATGCCAAGAGGCAAACTTCATCATACATAGATACCATACAAAACCAATCATAAGCAGTTCTGTTGTCACTTGTTGAAATACGAATATTTCTTGTATGAGAAGTGGAACAATAGTATAATGGAGAGCTGGTTTTATATCCCAGTGAAGGAGAAAAACATTTCTTTCCACTGAAGCTCATACTTTCCTTGCTCTTCAGGTCTTAAAATAACTTCTGTAGAAGACCGTGGCTGCAGACACACCGCAAGCTGATCTTTTTAAGACCTCAGCAGTTCTCCTAAATGTCTGAGCATTTTCACTTTATTACCTGACATCTCTACTTTTCTTTCCTTTCTCAGCAGAAGAACTTTTAGACAGGAGTTGTGCTTGAAGAATGCCCAGGGAGTTGGCGTAGTTTCCTTACACTTATGGAGATTTGTCATTTGTAGGGTTCTTAGCAGAACGGAAATTACCATTCTTAGCATTTTTTTCCTATATATTTTTTTATTTTTTCATTTCTGTAATAAAGATCAGGAGTTTATGTTTGAATTGAACAAGTCTTAATCCTTGTTATAACCCACTCAGAAGAAAAAAAAAATATTACCTATATATTACAAATGCACGCTAAACTGTACAGCTAAGATCCTGGGTCATAGGATTGTTGAAACATTTTATGACGTAACTGTATAATGTAAAATTAATACAGTGTTTCTGCATCTGGAAGCAAGGTCTCACTCCCACCCAAGAAAGTGCCTTAAGTGTTAGAATATAGAGCTGTAGATTATGTCATGTTTGTGCATCTCATATTGGTCTATATGTATACATATGAAGACCAAAAGAGAGAAAATCACCCAACCTGTTAAACAAAGCACTCTTCTGGCCTCCATCTCTTTCAGCAATGTAAGACTGAACACATGCTTTACTTTTACTTTTTTCCATTAAGAAAAGGCAGATCAGAGGGTAAAATGTGTTCCTGAAAGACAACCCTTCATTATGTACGTTCATAGTTCAGGGCTGGTTGATTATCTGGGCTGCTTTAGGGGTGTGTGTTTCAGGGATGTACCAGCTGGCAGAACTGACCCAGGAAAATCCCTTTAATTATGTTGAAGCAGTCAGTAGAGATAAGGGTAAGGATCAGCATTTCTCCACCACTGTAGCAACATGACCTACAAGAAATAAAGTGTTTCATGCTTCTCTTGAATCTGTGAAGAGTTTATTTCAGCAACAGTTATTTCCTAAACTGCACCCTTTTTTACATTAAAAAATCTATAGGCATTATGCATTTCCTATCAGTCAGAACAAGTAATAGTCAACCTAATGAAAACTTACCTCATATTTGTATAAGTAATGGAACTTACCTGTGACTTTCATCTCAAAAATCATTAAAAAAATAAAAATATTTACATCACAGCAAAAATAAAATGGTGTTTAACTTCTCAGCTATATAATTTCTGTTTCTGTGAATCCGTATCTCTCCAAAAGAGCAGAAGATTAATATCTGAAGGCTTTTCAGAGGTGAAAATGTTAAAAAAATTTATTCACTACTTAAAGGGGGAAAAAAACCCCAGGACCAACCAAATAACAACCACCAAAAAATAAAATCAAAACAAAAAAACCCCAAACAAACAAACAAAAAAACCTCCACACCACAACAAAGAAAACCCAAAAACTACATGGGAAAAAACCTACTATGGTGAAAAAAACCACGTGTCATTTGGAAATGCTCTCCTACTAAGATGAAGATTAACGAACTACCATGGCAAAAGCCCTAGAGAAGCTTTCAGTTACTGGGAAATATTCAGGAAACAAGGCAGGAAAAAAAGCGCATTATAAGATTACCTGAATTGTCAATAAACATAAACATGCAGCACTCTTACCCAACAAGACACAAATCACATCACTAAACCTCTAGAAACACCAAGCAATGACAGTAATCTCTCATCATACTTTTAAAAACTCCCTTAAAAATGAAACTCAAATGATTCAGGATTTTTATCATCTTCAGGCAATGACAGAATTGGCAAAGTGACTCAATGAGACATTTGAAAATTCCCTCATTTGAATTGCTTGAGCCTTGAAAGTTGTTTAGATGTATTGAGTATCTGCCTGCTCTGAAAATCTTAATGTCAAAATGTTATGATGGGGAAAAAAGCTCATCTTCAACCCACTCAAAAAGTCTGTTATGTAAAATATATTAAATATTCAAATGTAAGTAAATATAATTTAAACTCATTTAAACTGGAGGTGTTCCTCCCCTCTCTGAGGCAAGGAACCTCTCTTCGCTTAGTGTAAACTGGCTGATCCATCAAGTCTATTGCACAGTCAACCAGCACAAGTTTAGCTCCAGATGTGCTGCTATCTTTTGCTCTGTAGGTCTGTCATAAGGGATAGAGGAAGAAGGCTTAGGGATAAACAGATGCAAATCTGTGAAGGATAAGACGTCAATATCTTCCTTCCTCACGAAACAACAGTTTCGTTTTCTAAGGCCACAACTTTTATTTGTTTCTGGAGCAAAAATAAACTATTAATCTTGATATCTGAAGTTTGTATTATTTGAAATATATCCACTATCCATCCATTAAATTTACTGTGATATTAACAAGCTGACCTGCAACAAAGTAATAGGAATTTGTGACATAGCTGGGTTTGCAGTACTACAGTGGCTGTGACTTTTGAACAGCTATGCTGTATTTTAACTCTGAAATCTTAATCCTTGCTCTAAAACAGAAGCTTAGAAAACAGCACTTAAAGATTTTGGAGACCAGAGTCAATCATAATACCCCCAAAGCAGTATCAGCTAGATCTTTGCTTATGTCTACACAGGCATGTCATTAAGTCATTAAGCACTGGCTTTTTCTTTGCACAGATGAAGCATCAGAAATGAATTTGTTAAATTTATGTAGATGACTGGTGATACTCTGCAGTTAACAGTGCAGTTCCCCTACAGCATATTCTATCTGTAGATTTTTGGCACATTCTTCAAGGATATTTTAAAAGTAAAACCAAACAAGTATATACAGAGAAATTTAAAATTAAAAAATCCTTAGGGAGAAAAAGAGACTTGTTGCATACTTAGAGGAAGGGTTACAATTTATTTGAAATATCTGTATTTGGAAGGATTTTCACTCACTGCTGGTTTTGGTCATAGGAGGATGAAAGGAAAAGGAAGGGAAATGTGATTTACAAACATTTCTATTCATTACTTATGAGAAACAGACTCACCAGTGTATGATAGCAATATTTAATGGAGAGTAGAATACAGAGGATAGAACTTAATTTTGTTAGTGTAGGCACAAAAGGAGAAAAAGCCTGAAAGTCAATGTGGTCTCTGCTGGCGTAAACAGTTAATTATTTATTCTATTTTTTTTTAGGAAGCACTTCGTTTCTTCTTTTCTTCTGTCAACTCACTTTAAATTGTGCAGAGTACAAAGTGTGTCAAATGTTTCTATCCATGCCAACAAAATAATAAAGACAAACTAGTAAATATACTTCCTTCAGGGTTTCAAGGCACCATTTTGTGGACTTTTTATGAAGCCTTTAAGGAGACATGATTAAGATGAGGATTAAAGACTATTATGGATAATATGGTTTTTAGGAGATAAAACCTCAGAGGGGAAAAATGATCTGTTCTCACACTGGAAATGGGCTTATGGTGGGCATTATTAGCATTATTTACTAGTTTGGACAAGATGATAATCTGATGCCCACATCTGAGGAATGCATGCAAACTGTTAAGACTATGATACAGTCATATTCAAGGAAAGAACTGGAAGCAATATATTACCTTTCAAAGGAACTAGGGAAGTATGAAGAACAGCAGAAAGCTAATTGGCACCAAATACTTGTTAATTCAATAAAATATATTGAGGTGTATGCTTACATCCTCAGAGAAGAATACAAAAGACAAAAACTTCAATGGGAACTAATAAATTTACACAAAAGAGGAGGAGATTCAGTCAATAAAAGATAAGGTATGTTATAGGCAAAACACATTATGAGGAATAATTTGTGTTGAATTGTTTCTGGGTTCTAAATTAACTGTAGTCACTGAGGCTAAACACCTGGGAAGCTCACTGGAAACATATGTTCAGTTTTTAATTTAGAATGTGGTGTTTGTTTGTTTGTTTGCTTGGTTTTGTTTTTTTCTTTTTGTTTTGTTTTGTTTGGGTTTTTTTAGAAAGAAATCTTAACATGGAATAGAAAATACTGAAAAAGAAAAAGCACTATGGAAGCAGCATGTCATTTAACAGTGTCATCAGTCAGCTTTGATCATCCACAATCACAGAGATTATAATGAGGAAAAAAAAATAAATAAAATGTCCAGAAGAAGACAACACAGCTACCCAGAAGAAATTTTATGTATGAGAAATTTAAAAGCCTATCACTGGTTTGTCATAGACCTGAAGGAAAAAGGTAACAACTATGCCAGTAATTAATTAATTAATATAGCATAATTTGAAGTTGGGAACTCCCTTTTACCCTCTTCCATAAAAATAGATAAAAGAGAAATTCCACAATCCATAAATAATACTTCACTTTTAATTCCAGCAGGCCATAGGAAGGCTGGGACAGTTTCCAGACATCTTTTTCTCCCTTTCTTTCCAGGACGGTAGGTCCACAAAAAAGCTCACCGCAGAAGTGAGGTTCACTGCAGAAGTAACCGATCTGGCTGGCAGAGGACTTACCACATCTGCAAACTTCAAGCCAGACAGTGACAATGAAATAAAAGTTTTGAAGCTCATCCCATGTGACCTTGAGTTTTTACTGGTTGCCCTTTCCTTGAAAGCAAGGGAATGGATGAAAGGCAGCTGTTGAGATGGAACACCTCCGTGTTAAGTTTTCTCCATAGAGAAAGCAGGAAAAATATGGTAAGAGGGAAATATGGTAAGTTAGCTGATGTGGTGGGGTTTGTTTGTTTAAAAATTTTCCTTTCTTTTTTTTTGGTTGTCCTGAACAATATGAACATGAGAGACAAGCTCTATAACCTCAGTTATATATAGCATTTGTTACATATAAGCAGATGTCCTCTGTCAGCGTCAGCCTACTTATTTATACACTCAAATTTATAAGACGTAGCTCCCTGCTGCCTGCTGTGATCACAGTCTGGCCGTTACATGAGGCACTTACCAGTCCATAGCAATAAATAAGAAACAGAAGTGCACTGTACCTGTTAAGTACTGACTCTTAACAGGTATGTGGAGTAGGTAAGTGGAATAGTTCTTATTTTAAACAATAGAAAACAGATTTTAAAAATACCAAAACAAACCTTCAGAAGAAAACAGTAATATTCCCTTTCCCTCATTCTTCTGTTATTTTCTTTTTTTTCTAAAAAGTCCAAGAAAAAATACAACTTTTTGTACCGCACCATGAGGTTCAGGATGCAGGTTACTCTGAGGTCAAACAGCAGCTCAGTTTTAAATTGTAGATCACATTAAGAGCCTATAAAGCAGGGCTGTTATCCAATTTGCTGAATGGTTTGTAGACATGGACTAGTGACGACATCTATGACTCCTAGACAAATGTCATCTGCACCATCTGTGGACCATATTGTGCATCAGATGGCAGGATAAAATTTGCAATAAGAAAGTTTCAGAGCAGAGCTATGTTCCAGGGACTGTAGCCATGATCAGCATAAAACAGCTGCACTGGGCTGGTCACACATCTAGGATAGAAGACACCAGCATCCTACAGCAGCTGGTGTGTTGTGGACTTGAAGAAGCAGCATGCAGCCGGGACAGACAGATGAACCACTTCAAGGATACACTGAAATAAAACTTCAAGTTAAAAAATATTGCTAAGGTGGCAGACAGGTGGGATTGGAACACCTCAGTTCAGGTTAAGGAGATGCTGTTGAATCCAAACTTACTAGCAGAGGCATGTATGGTCTTGCTAACCTGTTGTCAAGGAGAGAGGTCTCCAGTTAATAGGTCGTTATTGTTCCCTGCTAACCTCTGCGTTTGGGTTCCTTACAGAGTGCAGGTGGGGGAGGCTAATACGGCTGGATCTGGTTTCCCTATGGAGGCAGAATGCAAATCTGAACTTGGCAACTTAGAAGCATTTCTGATGCTCTTGATCCTGCACATCTGAGCAGAAGCATCGCATCCGTAGTAGAGAGACCTCAAAAAAAAAAAAAAAAATCAACAGCAACCCCTAGGACTACACAGGAAACCAACGGGAAAAAAGACACCCCAGTAATGCACTGTGTTTAGCTTGGAGTTTTGCTTGTTGTTGCTTTTGTGTGGTTGGGTTTTTTTCCTGTCCCTTGCAATATTTTAGAACCATGTCATGTGATGTATTCTATTCACTCCTGAAGAACAGTGTAACAGAACAATTTGGTAAATGTCAGAGAAGGGATTCTTTTGTGAAAACCACCTAGTAGACATTGTTTTGCACCTAAGTTGAGGATTTCAGTCTGCATTAATTGCAGCTGAAGCAACAGAAATTAAATATTCACACACTAATTACAAATCCTCACTTTAATTAATAAAGCTAGTTTCAAAATTTATTTTTAAATAGTCAAACTGATGAATTCGTCCACAAAATTATTTTGATTTCTAAGTGATGACAGAAAAGGTTTAATTAACTTCAATAGGTTTGAGATCAGGCTTTCAATATCTCTAAATTCTTGGAATTAAATTATATGTTTATGCCTGCCCTCAACTGCATCCTGGGTTTACAACAAAACTCTTCAATCTAATAAGTAAAATAAAAAGTTTCTATGGTATTTTAAAATTATTCAACTCAAATTAGCCAGTACAGGAATGGATACATATACTTTTCATTATATATGATGGCTTTGAAATTCTCATTATGAAATTAATTAGCAGAGATGGGTAGGGAAAACATTAGTGCCGTGATTAAATAAAAAATTAAATTAAAAACTCCATCTTATTTTTCTTTCAAAATAATAGCCACAATAGGTGTGGCTCATCTGACTAAAAGTAGTCTTTCAGGATTTCTGATGTCATAGTATTGATCAGTCATAACTGCTGCTTCTTCCCCACTTTCACATGCACAAACACAACACTCCCTTCCCCGCATATCTACAGTCAAAAGGCATCTGCAGTTAGACATAGAGTAAGAAAGAATATGAGAGAGTTTGAAACTATATGAGTGAGAAAACATCAACATCTGCAATTCAGCCTTCTCATATATCTTACAATTAACATCCCATTTCTAGATGTATTCATAATATAGGCACACTAGCTACATAATCATCAATTCAGTTTTGCCTAGACTGTGAGTACCAATCAAGACTCTCCAAAATAAATCCTGTGGGGAGACACCTAGGTTCTGCTGCTAGTCATCAGCCATGCATGCGTATCCTGATATCTGAATTACAGTGATATTTTAAGGACCTTAACAAAGAGAACACTGGGAAGTGAAGTGGAGCTGACTAAGACAGAAGAGGCACAGCTTAGACAAACACTGCTTACAGATAAAGATTACAGTGGTATTTTAAGGACCTTAACAAAGACAACACTGGGTTTCAGTGAAGTGGAGCTGACTAAGACAGAAGAGGCACAGCTTAGACAAACACTGCTTACAGATAAAGGCAAGCTTTAATGGAAATTCAGGGTAGAGTCTAGCAACCTGTGGCTAATGATGTCATTAGTTAGACAGGCATATGTGTGGGGACCTACAGTTAGACAGGGCAAAGTTTGAACAAGGAAATTAGGAGGTGCTAATTATAAATAAGGGAGAAGAGGCCAGATACAGTTCAGAGAGGTTCGAAAAGTGGTCATCTAAGCACATCAGGATGCTTATCACCCTGGCTGGTGGTTGTTGTGTTGGAGTGTTGTTTCATTCAAGACATCCTGTCATCCTCAGACTCCAGCAGAACTCATGAGTTTTGGGACCAGTGTTGAAGAAATATGTCTGTAAGTGAAAGTCTTCAATCCTATTAGCACCTTCCTTGTAAGCTTGAATTAGCACGACCATAATAATTCTAGCTCCTTCCAGCAAGACTGGGTCACTAAACAACTTCCCAGGGCTCCTGGGAAGGGCATCACTTACAGTCTATACACAGCAATCCACCTGCTCCATAGCTCTGACAGCCCCAAACTGTATTCCTTCTTTGGAATTATTTCCTTACTCTTCCACACTTTTTGGAGAGGAGGACAGTAATAACATGTGCATCAACATGTGTCTCCCGTGTCACGCATAATAGTGTCCTGTGTCACACATAGGAGTTTCAGACATCATAGAAAGACATTGATCCAGAAGATAAGCATCCTGATCTTCACTACAACAAGCACAAACACCAAGTATAGCATCTTCTTTTATCTTTCCCTTTTCCCTTTATTTACAAACTCATCCCACCCTGTCCTGACTTCTTGCTGGTTTCAGAAACACTCACACTTAATGAAAGCAGCTGATTTGCATAATTATCTACAAGTGTAAAACCTGTGCCACCCTTGAAAAACAGGATTTCCCCTTCAAAATACGGAGGTACTGCCAGCACTGATGTAGAGGAAATGTTGAAGCAAGCCAACAGCATATTTGGGACATACATTGTTGTGTAAAACTTTGAATTCATGGGCAATCTGTGTTGCCAGAGGGTCTAAAGGAAGAAGAGTGGCCTTTCCATCAGTGTTAAAAAGACTCTGAGAGAAGGAGGTCCTGCAGAATTAGGAGTTATATGCTCTGGTAAAATGCGTCACCCACCTTGCACATTTTAGGAGATTTTGCACTAGAGCAAAGATAGTAACAGTGAGAGAACACGCAGGAACACTGACTTCCATTTCTTGCAGCTAGAAGGCCGAAATGCTACTTGGATAAGACAGGGAACAAGCAGACAGATCATATCAAAAGGAAAATGTGCTTCTTTCACACACCAACAGAAATGAAAGTTGGGGAAAGAACATCTCAGGAAGTCTCTCAGATGAACCTTTTACTGCTTTGTTTTTTCATTCTCTGGTTGCAGTATATGTACTCTACATGGAAGTAGTTACCTATCTTGAAGATGTCTGCTCTCCTATGCTCATCCTAGCTTTTTGATAGGTATTGTAGGACTCTTCCAGAATGTCTAAAGGGGTCTGTTGTCCCCAGTAGTAGCAATAGAGGTGCTGAGAGGTCCCTCAGTATTGAGAGTTGAGAGAGGTCCCTTTGGCACAGCTGTGTTGATCATAGAATCATGGAATGGTTAGGGTTGGAAAGGCCCTTAAAGATCATCTAGTTTCAACCCCCTGCCATGGGCAGGGACACCTTCCACTAGACCAGGTTGCTCAAAGCCTCATCCAGCCTCGCCTTGAACACTTCCAGGGATGGGGCATCCACAACATCTCTGGGCAACCTGTTCCAGTGCCTCACCACCCTCTCTGTGAAGAACTTCTTCCTGATATCTAATCTAAACCTCCCCACTTTCAATATAAACCCCTTACCCCTTGTCCTATCACTACAGGCCCTTGTAAAAACACCATTTGGGGACTAGTATAGCATAACACCTCTGTAATGCTAAAGAAAGTTGCAGGTAGTTTTTGCCTGCCATATTACCTGTGCTTGTTCCTAGAGTCAGCTAAAAAGGAAGCTGAGGACAGTTACTCAGTTCATAGTTCTCAGTCTGATCTTCAGAATGTCTGTTAGCTGGAAGGGAAATGTGATTCAACTCTCACCATTCTCCACTTCTTCAGAAAAGTTGAAGATGTCCTTATTAATTTGTAATTCAGGTTTAGATGTCCTGTTTTGAGGATAAGAAGCTGATTTATTTTATTCACTGAACATATTGATGAAGCCAGCATCTGGCTAAGTCCATGAGCAGCTTGTTGGGTAGAGATGTCTGAGGAAGTTATGAACATGCGCAGACACTACTCTGTAGGCAGTAAAAATAATATTAAAACTGGTGGAGGTCAACCGTTAGCTCTAGTGCTGATGGGAAGAGGTAGCGTTGATGTACAGTTAGGTGCTGCAAGATCTGCAACTACATGTTACAATTTAGGCAGTCTGAATTTTTCTATGTCAAGATTGTTGTTCCCCTTCAAACCTTTAAGTAAAGTTACCTTTGGTTACACAGCAGGATTACTTGGGGACATTATCGTTTAAGGATTTTACAATGTCTCTGATTGACATATGCTTTCATCCTTATTTGGTGTAATGACCAATGACATGAAAACTGCTGCTTGAGCTAATACATCTCCCACTGAAATCAAAGGGACTTTATTTAATAGAGGGACCTTTGCAGAATAAAGATACCTTCAAGAAAAAAATAGTTTCACAAAATTTTACAAATTCCTCTCTAGACAGAACTGCCATTTACTTACATTTGGCAAAATACCAGCTCCACAACTGCAGGATCTGATCAGCTGCTGGCTATTAAAAAAAAAAAAAAAAAAAGTGGCGAATTCAAGAGATGGGCAATGAATTCAGAATAGCTCCACTGTGCCCATGGCCTATTGTCATGTTTATTCTAGCATAATCACAATTCCATAAACATTCAAAATACAAAACCACTGTCACAACTGACAGGTTTAGGTATTCAGTATATTCAGCAGCAACCAGTCCATAGTAATTCCAGCCAAACTGTTGGAAACCAGTCAGAAAATAATATTTTGGTAGTGGCATATTGTGAAAAATTTAATTCTTGTTTCTATTTGTGTTCATTTTTTAATGATTCTTCTGGTTGGCAGTTGGTTGATTTATTGGTTCAAATACCCAAAAGCATCAATGGGTGTTAAACAGAATTTCTGTAATTTTGGAAATGTACAGACTGAGACCTCATTAAATCCGTAGTATCCCTTTTGAAATCATCCATGTCTACTCTCAATGCTAATGTAGTTGAATTAGTAATTATGCAATTGTTCAGGACTAAAGAATTACAGTCTGTGACTGCAAGCTTATTATAAATAGTAATCATGCATTTGATATTCTAAAAATGCAAAGAAACTCAATTTCTTTGTACTTCCCATACAAGAACCATATATTAACTGAATGCATATTTGTGCAGACTTATTGCTTGTAAGTTTATTGAGTTTAGCCTTTAGCATGGTAATTGAACCATACATAGTAGGGTATCCAAAGAAAGCACATTATTAACAAGATAATTCCCTGCAGCTATGTGTTTTACAAAGAAAAAGAAGTAAAAAAAGAGTAAAAATCTTGAACACATCTTTCCCTCACCCTTCCACAAAGTTTGTTTGCTTTCTTTTTGTTGCTTTATTGTTCAACCAGAGGGTGTACATAGTGGATTCAATCTCTCCTTCACTGTTGTTCTGCTCATAAGTTTCCAGGTTTTCGATATCAGTGATGGGCAACTTGACATGGTAAAGTATCCAGAGACAGCTGTCTGGTGTAAAGTTTGGAACAGGTTCTACACTCTGATCCTCCATAACGCAGAGAATAAAAATTGGGAAAAAAAGGTTTCTTTCTGGAGATATTTAAACATAGCTATTTACATGTAAGAGAATTTGAGGTTACTGTAAAAGCATGTTTGATTATGCACCTTAAAATAATGTAAGGTTTCTTTCTGGAGATCTTCAAACATGGCTGTTTAAAATTTAGAGAACCTGACGTTATTTTAAGTTTGCTCCACTATGCACCTAGAACTAAGGAGCCAGAGAGCTAGCTAAGGCTGTGTTCCCTCCAAACCCATACACAGAGAGGCTCGTCATGTTTCGAATAATTTTCAGAATGAGGTTTAGACTTACCATGAGGCCTAACTCTTCATGATTTGATTTGGTGTTCTTCCTATAGAAGGAAACAAACAGTATGTTTCTGAATCAGTAAACATCAGTAGGCATGTAGTTCTCAGAGAATGAGTATATGAATGTGAATTTTGCTTTCATGACAGTACAGTTTTCTGTGAATAAAACAATTGCCTTTATATGGCTGCCTCCTCTTCTTTTCTGTTTTTCTCTTGTGATCTCAACACCACATGGTGGACAGTAATTATGCATGATCTTTATCAATAATGTAGAAGCTTCCTATTGAAGATAGCTTAAGTGTCCTAGGAGTACAAGATCATGCAGCAAAAGTACACACCTGTGCCACTCCCTGTGGTAAGTAATACTCCAGAAAAATATTCTAAAACCAAAAATATTAATAAAAAGTACAACCAATGTAAACAGAATTCAGAGAATCATAGAATGGTTTGGGTTGCAAAGGACCTTAAAGATCATCTAGATCTAGGGCTAGATCTTCTACAGTGGATTGTTCTTCATACTCTGCCTTTGCCTTCCGTGACCTGGGTGATGTGACTTGAGCACTTGCCAGTGAAGACTGAGGCAAAAAAAAAAAAATCATTAGGTAGCTCAGCCTTCACCATATCCCATCTAACCTGGTTTTCTTCTGGAGAGAGCTCACATTTTCCAAAGCCTTCATCACCAATGTGCCTGTAAAAGTTTTTCTCAGAACATTTGCTGATGACACCAAGCTGTTATGGTGTGGTCAACATGCTGGAGGGAATGGATGCCATCCGGAGGGAACTTGACAGGCTGGAGAGATGGGCCTGTGCCAACTGCATGAAGTTCAACAAGGCCAAGTGGAAAGTATTGCACATGGGTCAGGGGCACAAGCACAGGCTGGGCAAAGAATAGCTTCACAGCAGCCCTAAAGAGAAGGATTTGGGGATGTTGGTTGATGAGAAGCTCAGCATGAGCCGACAATGTGCACCTGAAGCCCATAAAGCAAGCTGTATCCTGTACTGCATCAAGAGAAGCATGGCCAGCAGGTTGAGGGAGGGGATTCTCCCCCTCTGCTCTCATGAGACCTCACCTGGAGTGCTGTGTTCAGCCCTTGGGCCCCAACATAAGAAGGACATGGACCTGTCGGAGCAAGTCCAGAGGGGGGCTATGAAGATGATCAGAGGCTGCCCTTGACATCGCTGGTCAGATTTCATTCTACCAGGCCTTTAGCTTTCCTAACCTCTTCCCTGGCTGCTCATATAATTTTTCTGTCTACCTCCCAGTCTACTTGTTCTTGCTTCCACCCTCTGTAGGCTTCCCTTTTGGTTTTTCTTTGAGTTTTTCCAGGAGCTCCTTCTTCATCCCCTGCAGGCCTCCTGGCATTGTTTCCCAGCTGCCTCTTTTTTCAGCACGCATCACTCCTGAGCTTGGAGGAAGTGATACATGAATGCTGACCAACTTTCTTGTACCCCTTTTCTCTCCAGGGCTGCATCCCATGTAATACACTAAGCAGAGCCCTTAAAAAGTCAGTCTGCTCTCCTGAATTCCAGGGTAGTGAGCTTGTTCTGCACCCCCTCAGTGCCCTATGGATCCTCAACTTTCATGGTCACTGCAGTCAAGGCTGCCCTTGAGCTTCTCATTCCCCACCAGACCCTCCTTGTTAGTGACAAGTCCAGCATGCCACCTCTTCTCACTGGCTCCTCCATCCCTTGGAGAAGGAAGTTAGCACTAATGCATTCCAGGAATTTCCTGGATTGCTTACACCCTGCAGTGTTTTCTCTCCAACAGATATTTGGATAGTTGAAATCCCCAAGGGGACCAGGGCTTGTGAACATGAGGCTGCTCATACCTGTCTATAGAGGACCTCATCTGCTTCGTCTTCCTGGTTGGGTAGCAGCCACCCACTATAATGTCACCTGTCCTTGACCTCTATTTAATCCTCACCCATAAGCTCTTGGTTGGCTCATTCATCCCCAATCAGAGCTACATGCACTCCAGCTGCTCACTGACATAGAGGGTGATATCCCCTGCTTGCCTCCCTTACCTGTTTTTCCTCAGAGGCATGTATCCTCCCATTCCAGTGCTCCATTCACAGGAGTCTTCCCAGCATTTCTCTATGAGGGCAATGAGATCATTGCCCTGCAAACGTGTGCAGTTCTCTAACTCCTCTTGTTTACTCCCCATGCTATTGTGTTTGCACAGAGGTATTTAAATAGGGCACCAAGTGAAGGTAATTTCCTATCTGGAGTGGCTGGAATTCTTTTGTGCTGCTCTTCAGGTGCTCTTCTACCCATCCGTTCAAATTTTCTCTTCCCAAAAGAAACTAAACTATAAATTTACATTATAAAAATACAAATCAAAATATATAAACCTGAAGAATACTCCCTTTAAAGACTCCCCTCACTCAGTTCTAAGAATGATATGGGTCTTGTTACATAATGATTAAGTAGTGACTTGCAATAGAAAAAAGTAAATGGTTAATTTTTCTATTTATGTGATAATGGATTTTTGGTTTTATTTGACTGAAGTTCTTTAATCTTACACTGAATTAATTTAAATATCAGACAAAAACCCAAACACCTTCACAACCCAGAGCTTCCTGCAGAAAGTTGGACATGAAAAGAAATCCACTGATCACTTTATGGCATTAAACCTGTATCTTTATCAGCTGTGCCCTTTTGCAGGGAGTGGGGCATAACAGGTTCTGAAGTGGTTTTCAGGACTGTAATCCTTTGTGTACTGACATTTTTTTTCTCTTTAAAAATTGGTAACAGATAATTTCTCATTCATTTGGGCCTATGGATTATTTGTAATTTATCTGTAGCTAATGATTATATAAGCACTTGATATTAAAAGAATAATTTTTCAAACAGTGCTCAGTGACTGAAGTTGTGTGGTATTGTTTCTGGTCCCTATATACATGTGGCATGCAGAACAGCAATGTCTCAAAAAATTTAGCACTTCTTGGAATGTGAATATTAACGCAAATTCAGCAGAAGGATGGTACAGCCTAGCCATAATTTTGAGCACCCCTTTTTCACAAAAAATACTG
Source organism: Eurypyga helias (assembly GCF_000690775.1). Lineage (NCBI taxonomy): Eukaryota > Metazoa > Chordata > Aves > Eurypygiformes > Eurypygidae > Eurypyga > Eurypyga helias. Next base: position 85,382 of record NW_010246702.1, read on the forward strand.
TGTGTACACAAAAATATCCATATAGCATTGTTGTTTCTTACAGTGTTACAGAGATATGAAGTCTTAGGACACATTTTAAGGGCCTTTGTAATAATTTTCCTCAACATGTTGAAATTTATTCTTTTCATTGCTGCTATAGTTTACTTCTTCCCAAACACATATGTAACATACAGCCTTCTGCTATGTCTTCCCTGCCTTTCTGCTTCACTCTCTCCTGTTCCCCACTGTGAAAGCAATGAAATCAACAGCCTTCTTTACTAGTAGCACCCATGTGACAAGATGCCAAGATTATCTGCATAGCTGCAGGATCACACAGATCCCACTTTCAATTCCCTATTTGAAAAGAAATAGGTGGAAAAAAAAGCGCCTCTTTATGTTCTAGGAAGGAACTGCTACAGCTTAATTTTACTCTTTGAGGACTACAGGTGGGTTCTCAAGCGATGAGAGAAAAAGCAAATTGCAGGAGGGAACCTTTGGAAAGGGTTGGTGAAAATAGCGCCCATCTGGCACTCCCTAAAAAGCAATTAAGGGACTCAGAAGAACTGTTCAGTTTGGGTAGACATTAGGAACCCTCAACTCTATGTTGAGGGTCAGTCAAGTTCAGTTTACCAATTCATGACACTGCAGCACCTACCTCTCCAGAAAACACCCAAGGCAATATCGTGGGAAGGGGAAGGGTGAAACTTTCTATAGAAATTGCAGTGAGTGACAAGAAAGCAGAGGATCTGTTTCCTTTGAACAAATACACATTTAAATACTGGTGAAATACTGGCTTTTTGACATAATGAGGAACATTGCCATTGACTTTGATATAAACCCTTTGAAGGGTTACCAAAACCAATTCCCACTTTCATCCACAATAAATGTTTCAGCTCCTCAAAGAGGCACGCATTCTAGTTGATCCTCTCCACAAAACAAAGGTGGAAGCTGGCTATAGAACATGAAAAAAAGCCACTCCTTGATGTACAAGATTTCTGACTCACCTGTTAAATCAACTGTTCTAAATATTTTCCAATGAGTGCAGTCCCTCCCTCTCCCATCTGAGTCTTAATATATCTTTACTTGAGAAATGAAGAATATAGGTTCACTTATGATAGCTACAGTAAGCAAACCCTAGGTAATGTATTATGCTTTTATTTTATGGTTGATTTAAAGTACAGAGCTCATCCTACTTTCACCTATGAATAAAGGCAAAAAGATATTTAAAACCCATTGGGGCATCCAGCGTTACATGAAAAAGTGTTATCTCAGCTTCCTTCAAATTTGGACCATGTGCAAAGAGAGAGTAAACACATTAAAAGACACATTCTTAAAACTCAGATCACTAATAAATATTGTTATATGTGTATATTTAGACAAGAAAAGAAACAGTTATAATTCCCGTACAGTACTTACCCATTTTAACATTATCACATGGTTGTACAAACAGGATTATAACAAGCAAAAGAAAGCACTTTATTTAATGAATAAATAATCAAAAGCATTGGTGAGGGTAGTCTTAAGAATATGCTGCTTCATACAGTTTTAAGTACATCAAACAACAAAATCCATAGTCCCAAAATTCCATTAAATAATACTGAGTAATTATGTGATTGATAATATTTAAGTATATATGTATATAATATATATGTATATAATTATATCATTATGAGTAATTAAGGTATCTATTTACATGCCATGCAATATTAGAATGTGTTGCAATACCTAGGCACAACAGGTGGATTTAAGAATGTCTGTGATTAAAAAAACACAACTTATTTTTGAGAATGAGGGGCATTACTTCCTTTCAGTTCTTTCTTTTCATAATATACAGTGAGAATTTCAGACCTTTTCTGGTAAAGACATACTTTTTCTATTGTACAATTAGGTAGCAGTATATACTTAAAGCTGTAGTGAGAACCATGGGATGCTGCAGTTAGAGAAAGTATTCTTGCTCCAAAACCTAGCATATGACATGTGTGTCTCTGACAGTCTCACTGTGGGCCCAGTCCTGTGAAATGTTGGGCTTATCCTACAACGGGATGCTTACTGCTGTGTACTAAAAAGAAGTTAAGTGCACTCAGTGTCTCAAAAGAGCTGCACAGTATTTGGCAGGATAACTATACATATTAATGCATAAGTTCAATTAGTGTCCAGTGAATTGATGCTTCTATATCAATTAAAAAAAACCCCTTATAATTCTGAATTTATTAGCATTAATTTCAGTTTATGAATAAAATACGTGGTGTTTTAAAAACTTGGAAATTACAAATTTTCTGCTTCTTAAATATTTGTTAGTCTGCTGCACACTAAAGGACTTGCTATTCCTGCTAATAATCATAGGACAGGTCCTGATATCGTACCACAAAAGAGGTTAAATAAAGCCCAAAGAATCAGAACCTGGCCCTCTATGGTATGATCTCACTATACTCCACAGGTTGAAAATAAAGTATAAAATGGCTTCCCACAAGAAAACCAGTTTGAGAAGTTGTGGATGCCCCATCCCTGGAAGTGTTCAAGGCAAGGCTGGATGAGGCTTTGAGCAACCTGGTCTAGTGGAAGGTGTCCCTGCCCATGGCAGGGGGGTTGGAACTAGATGATCTTTAAGGTCCCTTCCAACCCAAACCATTCTATGGTTCTATGATTCTATGATTCAATCCACTCAAATAATGTGTGAAAAAGGATATAATGATTTCATAAGGGAGCATCTACCAAGGAGGAGTCTTTTGGAAAAAGCAGAAAAGTCAAAGGTGATTTAGGATTATGGGGTAATTACATTTGATGAATGTGTCTACTAAGGTGACCAGCAGTGAAAGTTAAAACTAATATTAGGTGAGTTAGAGTTCAGCTGTCCATGATATACTGAGCTGAACACACCTTTGGGTGATATGTATCATGTTTTCTGTACACTAAAATACTTTGCTCTCCTCTAGAATTGGTTTCCATTTTGAAGTTTTCATCTGAGGAAAAGGACTGCAAGCTTATAAATCAAAAAAGTTGAGAATTTGAAACAAATCTGGAGAATTTGGAGCAAACAGAATTTGGTTCTGCTGAAGGAGTGTATTAAACAGGAAAAACAGAGTATTCAGAGATTGTCCCATGAGTACTCAGTTGCTTTCAGTGTCTGAATAGACGTGTGCTGTAGAGAGCTCCCACTGCATATTTAATGTTATATCTAGGATATACGCCTTTGAAACGGTTTGTGAGCTGAATCAGGTAAATGTTTTGTGGTCATTGGAAATCAGTCATCACAGACTACTCCTTCTGTCTGAAATGAAGGCTGAAACACCTCTCCTATGATGAAAGGCTGAGAGAGTTGGGCTTGTTCAGCCTGGAGAAGAGAAGGCTCCGGGGAGACCTTATGGCAGCCTTCCAGTACCTGAAGGGGCTACAGGGAAGCTGGGGGGGACTTTTTACAAGGGCCTGTAGTGACAGGACAAGGGGTAATGGGTTTAAATTGAAAGTGGGGAGGTTTAGATTGGATATCAGGAAGAAATTCTTCACAGAGAGGGTGGTGAGGCACTGGAACAGGTTGCCCAGAGAAGCTGTGGATGCCCCATCCCTGGAAGTGTTCAAGGCCAGGCTGGATGAGGCTTTGAGCAACCTGGTCTAGTGGAAGGTGTCCCTGCCCATGGCAGGGGGGTTGGAACTAGATGGTCTTTAAGGTCCTTTCCAAACCAAATGATTCTATGATTCTGTGATTCTAAGAACTGGATATGATACCACCACTGTGTTGTTATGCCAGTAGGAATACTTATATAACCCATTTTGAGGTACATGCTACTGCCTAAGTTTATTAGACCCTACCCCTAGGCCTTTTGTCACATCATGAGTCCCATAGATCCAATGACAATACCTATTGCCCTGTCCCATGATGCTCACTCTGTACTTCTTTTCTGTTAAAGCTACTACTACTTTATAGAATCATAGCATCTTTTAGGTTGGAAAAGACCTTTAAGGTCATCAAGTCCAACCTAACACTGCTACCTTCACCACCAAACCATGTCCCTAAGCACCTCATCCACATGCCTCTCAAATACCTCCATGGATGGTGACTCAAACATTTCCCTGGGCAGCCTGCTCAAAATACTTTGTTTGTTCAAAATATCCAAGATTAAACTTCTGATCCATGTTGTGAACCCCTGTTCCCTACTTCTTATTTTTCTCATGTCATTTACATTGGTCTTTATCCTTTCTGTTATTTCCTCTCACACAGATATGTATCTCCTGCTTTTATACCATTTATGTACCTGGAGCTTCCTGAGTTTCTTCATTATAATTTAGTCTACTCCATGCTGAACTCTTTAAGATTCTTTCTGATCAGGATTCAGTCTAAATCTACATGCTTTCAATTTAAACCCCTTGTCCTGTCACTACAGGCCCTTGTAAAAAGTCCCCTCCCACCTTCTTTGTAGGCCCCTTCAGATACTGGGATGTGCTATAAGGTCTCCCCGGAGCCTTCTCTTCTCCAGGCTGAACAAGCCCAACTCTCTCAGCCTGTCCCCATAGCAGAGGTGCTCCAGCTTCGTCTCCATCCTCTGGACTCACTCCAGAAGCTTTATAATCACATTAAGCAAGTCATGAGAGCATAATTTTACTTTCATATCTATTGGTTAACATTTATCTATATTTGGGCATCCTCTTTAATACAGCTCCATGTATTTATTTGTCGGCCTCCAGACATTTCCTTGGGAAGGAAGTCCTGCCCGCTCTATCTTTAGCAAGAGTTGACACAGACTAGGATTAAGTAGGACTGAGTAACTCTATCTATACACACTTTCCATTTTCTATTTGGACAAAGGACTACGGAAGAAACATTTGGTTTATCTTTTTAGCAGTCCTTCAAATGTCTGCATTAATAAATAAATAAGTAATACCTAATCGTCCTAGCTGAAGAAAAAAAGCTAGAACTGGCATTAGAGAGGCATCTGTATCATGCAAAGTTGACAATAATTTTAAGTGGTATTTAGCCGGAAAGTTAGTAAGCTTGAATTGTCACATTTATTCAGCTGCCTTGTCAAATCATGCAGTGGGAATTTTAATTTCTTTTAAAGCTCCTCATCTGCAATACCACTGAGTTCTGTCAGTATTTAACCTTTTATTGTTTTTTTTTTCCTTGCTTTTCTTAATTTGTGAGTTTTAGACAGCAGTAGTAGTATTACTGACTGAGCAAACCAAGCAGTTGTGAATGAATGGATGCTTACTGAATGCACATTTAGGGCCAAATCCAGATTCTGTGGAAACCTCTGGAAAACATTCTTTTGGATTCAATAGATTAAGATACAATTCTCAGTGCTGCAGATATTTCCTTCCTTCCTTCCTTCCCTCCTTTCTTCCCCACCCTCCCCATCTGTTGTTTTAATAATTATTTCAAGGTTGGGTAAGGCCTTAAAAATCAAAAATTACAAAATAAAATTTGAGAAAATGAGATGAGACTATTTTCACCTGCCAGAAATGTAAATCATATTTGTTTGTGCTCTAATACACAGGTGGATGGCAGCACATAGTATTAAGGTTTGGAACAGAATATAGTTCTCTTTCTGTAGCAATAGGCATATCATTCATTTCCTGTTCTTGCTAGAAATTTTTTCAAATATATTCTGTTTATAAAGGCACTTATAATTTAAAATGGTTGGTGCTATTTGGATTTTCAAATAATTATTGTTTTTCTGCTTTTAGTACAGAACTTAGGGCACCACTGGTTTAAAACTCAGCTTCTTCAAAAATACGTTATTTTTATTGATACGTCTTTTTCAAGGTTGCTGGGCTTTTTTTTTTTTTAATTTTTTTCTTACTGCACTGCAACAAAGGTGGTTATGTAACCACACAAATTTTCCTTTTAAAAAAGTATTTACCATATTTTGATATGACCTTATTCTGCTCTCAGAAGAAAGACTGAGTTGTGGTAAGTGCTGACTTTTCTATATGCTACCACTGTATTGTTACAAAGACTCATGCAAGGATGCTTATTACATGTGCTTAAGTATGCCTAACAAATCTGGGCTAGATTCTGTCACCTTTGTGCTGGGTTAGTAACACTTTACCCAATCCAAACAACTAATTTAACTAAGTTCCTATTTACCGTAGGAATGACAGAATATGGGCCTCAGAATTTATCATTTGTTTTATATTCTATTCTTATACATATCTGCATGAACCAAATGGACCATGATATGCTTAGAAAAATAACTGGAAATTCAGAATGAAACAAAGAAACAAGCTGACCAACAACAGAAAGATAAATTAATAGGAATAAAGCCCCTTAAGCATCTGTCCAAGAACTAACACAACACAATCAGGAATTCAGAACATTTATTGCAAGAGCTGAATAACTAAGGATTAACAAGGATAACTGGTTAGATATTTATTCTGTCAAAGTCATCAAACACCCCTCACAAACTGACATAAGTACTGCAATAAGCAATGCACCCCTAACCCATTTTTATGCCTTTTATACTGTGGAAGGGGGAAAAAAGTAAAACAAAAAAGTGAACTGCTATATACAAAAGAATAAAGAATTTCAAAAAAAGTTTGTGTTTTTGGTAAGAATAAAATCACCTTCAGGTTAGCTAGATTTGTTACTTGAAGTCTGATGTTTCACTGTAGCATAAGTAACTTTTGCCTTTTTTCTGTAAGGACTTTTTTTTTTTCTTTTTTTTCTTTTTTTTTCCCCATGCTTTTTATTTGTGTAAATCATCTGTCATGCCTTAACAAAAACCATCTAAATGTTTGGATTTGGATTTGCTTTGCGTGCAACTTAGATCTTTTTAACATTAGTAGTCACTCTGCTGGTTTTGACTGAGGTGACATGGTACTGGTACCTGCCAGGCATTGACCAACTATGATAACAAACAGTTAAACATCAATAATTAGAGATTTAACCCTTTAGTTCCCCCAACTAGCCTACCAGGAGAATGCTCTGTTACATCATGAAGGCACAACACATTAAATATTCTGTGGCTATGATCTAAAAACACTTGTGTTACTACAACATTAACGCAGATGAAGATCAACACAAATGCTGCTGTTTCAGCAATACAAACTGTCTTAGGTATAGACACACATCTGCCCAATTGGAAAAACATGATTATTGTATTTTGCTCCTGTAGAATTTCCTCTGCATATTCCAGCTGAGATCAATGTCACCTACCACTCATTAAATGACAGACTGCAGCTAATTTGATCACAAATTGCAAATGAACAGCTTTCCCTCTCACCCACAACCACAAATTTAAATGTTTTTGTTTTGCATTTTCCCTGTGTTATGAAACATAATGGAACTTTAAAAAATGCTCTATTTTTAAGCCCTTACACAAGTCCTTTCACTTCTTTATATTAAAAAAAAAGAAGAAAGAAAAAGAAGAAGAAATTCTACCTGAATGCTGGCATTATTTGCGACTACATAGAAAGAAAAAATTTTCCTTTTCCTTTCTACAACCAACTTTCCCTCACACCCCACCACTGCTTTTTTCACTTTTAACACAAGCGTTTTGATTTCCTTGGAACATTGTGTGTCAGACAGACTACTAACACAGAAACACCATCACTGAAAATAAAAGCAAAACAACAGGAAGCAAATGAAATAAAGCAAAAAGCAACTGTGAAACACAGTAATATGCTACAGTATCCTTTGAAGTGAACGTTATAAGTACACAAAAATTGTAAGTAATAATTGTTTCTATTTACAAGTATTTGAACACTGATCGACTTATAAGTGTCCACTAACATTGTTAATAGCACAATAGGTTTAATGTTTACAGTTTCAGTTGTTTTGTTTGCAATGTGATCTCAAGTATAACGGTCCCAGCATAGATCAATGACAACAAAAGCACAATTTTCTAACTGGATATGCTTTTCAATCACTGCAATCCTCTGAACTTTCTCACTCTCCCACTCTCCAAATGCATCTTCTGTTGTTTATAGCAGCAGTCCAGGGTCAAAAAACAAACAAACAAAAAAAGGATATTTTCAAACTGGAGAGATCTCTGCAGATTGTAATCATGTCTATTTAACAAAACCACACAACTAGTAGAAACACTAAAAAAATGTTGCAGGACATCATACCTTCCATGGTGCTAATATAGAGATATGCACGTCTCTGCTAGGAGAAGCATAGTTCTAGAGGTCTACCCAGTACATAAAGCTCTGACACACACACTGTATTAGCAAGTCTAAATAGTCTAAAGTCATTGGTCCAAAGTAACCATTTCTTATAGTTGGTGCTCCTTTGGACTCTCAACAGCTCCTGAGGCCTGTTTATAAGACTTCAAGTTGGCCAGAGGAATGTCAGTCATGTGGTTGCCAGTGTTGAAATGGCCCTCACTGGAACCATACTGCTTTCGGTCACTGAACTGGTTTCTGTTGCTATCTTCTTTCCAGGTCCTGGTCAATGTGTGTCCATTAACTAGTTTGTCCTTCTTAACCCATTCTTTCTGAGGTGCAAAGGTGGAGAGAGGAGACTTTGGCTGTTGGTATGGGCCCAAGCTGGGAGGCATCCAACAGTTGTCTGAGTGACCCAAAACCAGGCATTCTTGAGTACACATCTCCGTAGCTTCAGCTAATCCTCGTGGCCCAAGAGGCCCATCTGTAGAAAAAAGAACAAAGAGAAAGAAGAAAGATGAAGTGAGAAGGGAAAAAAAAAAAAAAAAAAAAACGACAACATAATATTAGATCCTGGTATTTGGAATTAAATTTAACATAATATTAGATCATGGTATTTGGCATTAAATTTACACATACAGCTCAGGAGAACATTAACAATGATTCTGCAACAAAATATTGTACTGGAAAACCTTAGATGCATTTTCATTCTGTTACAGAGTAGTTGCTTCCTAGGGCCTATACACTCTCTATATGCTACCTATGTAGTTTCCAGAACTGGAAATACAATTCAATTAATTATAAGTTATCAGTTGCAGATCCTACCACAAATAAACTTAACTCTCTTTTTCAGTCACACTAAGAAAATAGATCTAGGTAGGTGAAAATGTCAGAGGAATTAAACATACCCTTGCAGATTCTGAGTGAGAGTTAACTCTGCTTGTAAAGGCCTACAGCTTGGATGTATTCTCTTCAGCTTTCAACTCACTTTACTGCTGCAGAGCTTTGGTGAAATAACAGCGTACTGCAAATTGAGAAACAATTATACTATCCAAAAACGAGAATGCTCTGTATGCAGAATTATTCTGATGTCTACTATTTTATAAACTTTGGTTGGTGCATAGTTCTAGATATCTATTCAGTGCATAAAGCTGATGCACATTCCCAACAAGTAAGAGAGAAGTTAATACTTTGCAGGATTTTGTATGAAACCGTGGAACACTTTGAAACATTGCAACAGACAAAAAGAATAAAATTTTTAATTCTTCTGACCATTAAACACATCTCAGATAACTGCTATGCAACCATAAAAATAAAGAGAGAGAAAAAAAAGAAGGCTCATGTAAATCTTGCACTTGATGTACTCATAATTCTTTGGAAGTCAGGAATATGAGACCACAGGAGACAGAAATAAAGTCTGCTGAAGTACTCTGCATATTAAATATCCATACCATTTTTTCACACACTACTGAGGACACAGCTGGCCAGCTGCAGGGATCTTGCAATCAAGCAGACAGGTCACGCGTGTCTCCAGCAGCAGTAAATTCCTCTCAGTCTTACTGTATTTCTAATCTGAATTTGCTCATCTGATCAGACTGTATGTGCGAGTAAGGACAAGTCAGGAAAAAGGCAGAGAAATAACTTTGTGTGTCTTTGTTAGATATTGCTCAATATTTGAGAGATGCTTTGTCATGATTCTTTTCTAATTGTATTGTAATTTTGAGCAAAAATTTTGAGATATCTTTGCTTGACTTCAGGGTAACTCAACTGGCTAGTCCTGTAGACACTTGAAGAGTTAAGGAGACATTTTTCCTTGATTAAACAGCCCAGTGACAGGAAGGAAATTATAGATTGATTTTTGAGAAAGAACCTTGGCAGGTAGGTATGGATAGTGAGGTTATGAAGCATCTTAAAAAGCAGTACTAATCAGAAGAAAAATGTCAGTAGTGCCAGCAAAAAAAAAATTGTAACTTTATAATAATATAATTGAGACTCAAAATGATAAGTGAGGACACTCTAACAAAGATTTCTGTGTTATGATGCCAAAGAATATTTCATTCTCTTGTACTCCATGCATATACAACAAATTACCCTTAGTGACAGATCTTTTTTGAATACTGAAATTATCTCAATTAATTCTGTGGAAATTGCTATTCTTTCCCAGTTTGTTTTGTGTTGTGTTTTAACTGGAACATAGTAGCTTATGGTAGTAAATTCCACAGATTACCAACCCACTGCTTTTGCACACACATATAGAAAATGCAGTTAGGTATTCTTCTACCTGTTAAAATGTAATTAGTTAATCTTATTATCACTATGTAGGTCCTCTTTTTTAATATCTGGAGAAGATACAGAACACTGTTGATGTGACAGAATAAAATAAACCATAATAAAAGTTGCTTCTGGATTCCTCTTATAAGAAAGTGTTCTAGTACTGACAACTAAAACATGAAACATATGTAAAATCAAAGTTATTTTCCACTTAGGTCAATACAAGATGAAATAATTAAGTCTGAACATTAGGAAAAAAAACCCCAAAAACCCAAACCCCAACCAAAAAACCCCAAACTGTAAAGTAGGAGCTTAGTAGAGATTTCAATGAGAACCAAAAACCTTAATTCTAAAATGAGAACTGTGATAGTTCCCTGGAAGAGAGAGAGACTTTTTTTTCTATAAAGCTCTTCTTATGAAGTTTTAAGCAAACTAAGGTAGGTAGGTAGTACCAAAAAAGCAATAATATGTAAAGGAAGTACTCCTAGTCCATCGACTAAACTGTAATTTAAAAGCTGGGGGCCTTTGTTTGGGGATTTTTTTTCCTGACAACAGAAATTTAATTGGTTTTTTTCCATTTTCAGAGGAAGAAAGTGAGAAGTGGCAGAACTATTTCAACCTGCCTACTCTCGCAATACAATACTATCTTGCTGACCAAGAAGGAAAGGTTTGGCAGGGATTAAAACTTTCAAAACACAAAGAAAAACCTTCACCACAAAATGACACATTTCAAGAAATACAGTTCATGGCCTCTGTGCTTCCCATCTACAGTGGAATAAAAGGTTAATGGGAGAGCCTTCAGTACTATAGCTCTGAAGAGGATAAGTTTCTTCTCATGTTAAGTTAAATAAATTTCAAGGGATAAAACATTTATTTCCATTTAAAATTAAAATGAGTAATAAACTGGGTTTACTTAAGACTAAATATGCTTGTGGCCCTATAAACTACATGTCACACTCTTTGGAATATTTACTTCATATGTATTGATTTCTGTAGTAACAGTTCTAGGCACTTAATGATGTTAAACTCAGAATGGATTTTAAATATCTGTTGCTTTAACTCTCTTTAAGTTGATAAAATTTCTGGAGGACACTGGAATATTTAGGTATCTGTTCCTGTGAGGAGCAGACAGGAATGGGGTAACAATGCCGAGATGATCACCTATTCAGGCAGAGCAGCTACTTGTGGGCTTTTTTTTGTTTATAAAACTACTGTCCCACTTAGACTTCAAAAATTAATTATTGTGTGCAAGTCCTCCTCCAGTCAACCTTCCCTATACAGAGATTTCAACCAAAGGCAAGAACATGGCAGTCTTTGTAGCAGGCCAATTACAATTTTTGTATGGATGAAGGACAGTTGTGGACAGAGTGAAGCCCTCTCCTTTCCGGAGAGGACTGGGAATCCCAGAGGAACACCTTCAGGATGCTCCTTTTAGCTGCATAACTATTTAAGTAGCTGTAAAGTATGGTGTAAGTCTGATCACATATGCCTGAATGTAAAAACCCATGACTAAAATGCATGTCCAGAATTGAGAACAGGTTCAGAATCCTACTCAAGTGAGTATGCATGTTTTCCAGTACTCTGACACATGCTTTCCAATCTGTTAAATACAGGGAATATTTACTTGCCTTATTAAAATATTGTGGGGTTTAAGTTTACAAAATGCCTTTCAAGACTTCATCTAATATATAATTAAGAATTATTATTTTAATCACTTTTGGTTTAAGCCATCACAAGAGAAAAAGAAATCCGCAAAGTATTTTTTTTTTAGAAATGCAGGTTATAAAAATTATGTATTTTGCTCTTGAGCTACTACAAAGAAAGATCATGCTTACTGATTCAGAAAAAAGGCAGCTTCATTCATAATGTGTATGGTGCCTGTCACACCTGATCTACAGTTAAGACACTTAGATACAAGCGTAACATTTTTGTAAATATTGCTGCTAATAATGGTGATGATCATGATTTTGGGGGTTCTATAAATGTCCTATTGTGAGACACACGATTAAGATGAAAAACAGACTTAGGAAAAAAGGACAAAAGAAAAAAAAAAAGTGAGTCTTTCCACAATATGTTTTTTACAGCTTCTGTTTTGTGTAATTATGTTCTCAAGAATAGACAGTTTATTCTTTTCTAAGGCTTCTTATTATTCAGGGTGTTATTCAGTCGCATAAAGTGAAATGATCATGAGCAGTATGATGGGAGAGAGATCTTCTGGGGGTAGCTTGCACTGAAGAGTTGGCTGCTTTGTATTGTGAAAGGAGAAAGTTGCCTTAATGGTAATTATCTTTCTTCTCCACCACGGCTGCACAATAGCTTTCACCCAATCTTCTAAAGTTGTTTCATTACCACATACAATGACACCACTTAAAAACCTGTTCCTGCTGCTTTAATTTTATAATTGCATTAATTTGTTTCCTTTCTCTTCATAAAAATGTCACTGAAATTTCTGTATCAAGTTTTTCCACACTGAAGTACTTTATTGATATCTGGGCTTTTTTTCCCAAGTATTTGTTCTCTGAACAATCCGTAATACATGAGGCTGGTTATCAGTCTTGGCTGCTTGAATATATAATGACATAAGTGCTGATAAAACTGTACAAGCCATCTGTCTCTGGAGTTAAATGTTTTGAAAGCAAACACAAAAGTGCATAACAAACACTCTCTTAAATTGTCTTTGTAAATATTTATATCAGATCTTACCCAAAAATGCTTTTTTGTTGTTATTTTATTCTGTTAATAGCTGTCAAGCAGACGCATGACTTGCCTACTCAAAAGCAGACAGGTGTAAGAAGGAAAATAATGTATGCCACTCAAGAGCCGGTCATACCCTAATGCTGGAATTTCTGTGTGGTGTTTTATCTCATTTTATTATACCCAGAAGCTAAGCTGCTATTTCATTGATTAACTTACTGCTGCAATTAGCAACTAGCTTCTGGTGTATTGACCAGCTGCTTTTCAACCTGCTGCTTTAAAACTCTCTTGCTTAAAGCCAGAAAATTCATTCTTCAGTTCTGAAAGAGTCAAGAAAACGAGATAATTTCCAAGCAGTGAGACTTCTTGGTCTCAAAAAAATGAATGGGTACTCTTTGCCTGAGGGCACTAATGTTAAGTACAGTGGTTTTGAACATGGCCATAGTTGTGTTTGAGACAACCATATTTATTTAACTTTTAATATTGCACCTTATAAATAAATAAATAAAGCAACAGCAACAACATTTTCAACTCTCCTTAACCTTAAATACGGAAAGGTTTTTTAAGCTTTCAGGGTATACTTTACTAAATGACCCTTCCTGAGACCACATGTCTTTACAGCCTTCCATATACATAGGAACTGAAATTACATTAAATTTCAAAGAGGTTTTGCAACTACTACATGTAGAAAATATAAAAACGGGAAAATCATTCATAATGAAAAAGATTCTTTTGACTTTTATTTTGTCTTAAATATCAGCCAAATGAATGAGACAGACTGTTCTTTATTTCTGGTCTGTTACAAAAAAACCCCATCCAAGACTACAAAGCCACATACATGCTCTCTTGATGTGTTTTCCTGGTATTATTATTTTACAGCAAGATTCTTCAGTGACTACTAAAAATATATTTTTAGTGGCTTACTGCATGGTCATTCCACCTGGCACAGTCAGTGCTGATAAAATCACATTCTGTTCCAGAGATCACCTTGTTCCAAGTTCCCTGGATTCTTACCATTGCTGCTGCTGCTTTTGGGAGACTTACCACCACCACCTCTCCCTTTCCTGGAGTTGCATCCTCTGTACCCAGGTACAGACCAAGAAACCCCTGCTAGTTCCTGTTCCCTGTCTTGGCCCCATCTTCTTCTGCATCACTACTGAACTAAATAATACTGTAAGATCAGCTTATATCTGCATTACTAACCAGAGAGAAACTGCCAGAAGCCTACCTAGTACAATAAAAGGAGGAGGAAGCTGGAAGGGGTGTGGGGCCTGTGGTGAATGGGAGGTGAGAGGGGTTGGGGGAGGTAAGGCAGTGTGGCGGAGTGGGAGGTATTGCCTTGAATACAGAAATGCAGCAACATCTACACAATTTGGGGAAGGACTTCAGTGATCTAGATGAGTTCCACAAAAATGTAGGTGTCTAAGATCCAAACTATTATTTTAAAATGACTCCTTTGACTCCATGGGCAGATAAATCTTGAAATGTAAGATTATTCAACTACTTGAAATTCTGCTTCTACATACAATTGCCTCTATCTCCCAATGACTGAGAAAGCTCAACTCCAGTCTGCTTTTCTTCCTGATATATTCTGGACCCTCTCCCCTATTTATGTGCAAGAATTACCCCAATCTTAGTAACAAGAAGTCTTCTGATAAATGGGAAACAGTTCTGTAATCCCTTCTGCAGAGAAGACTATACTATGTTTTCTTACAAACCTAGGGAACGCTGAAATTGCTAACCTGCTATAGAAAAGGTGTCTGTTAACACCATGATCACTATCAGAAAGTATTCTGTATTTCTGGTCTTGAGTTCCTTTCACCTATAGCTGCTCCAGTCCAAAAGTTACAATGAAAGGGAGTGTTACGTGGATTTTTTCTTTTCCTGCTATCCTTCCCAGAAATTTAATACCATTTACATTTACAAGTTACACCTGTATCAGCAATGGCTCTGCTGCAAATATGTTCTTTTTCTCTGCCCTAACTTTCTGTGCCCATTTTCAATTACTTTATCTGCATTGGCATAAATGAATATAAATCTGTATGCATTTTTATGTGTGAGTGTTCAGAGAGTACTCATGTATCATAGAATCCACATTTGGAAGCACAGACAGCCTAGACAAATTTTTAGTTCCTTGTATTTTCCAAGGCAAGGCACCTTCCAAGTGTTGACACCTTCCAAGAAATGGAATTAATTGTACAATGCTTTTGAGAATAAAGCCTTAGGTTTCCTATACCTGCTTACCTACACATTTTTTGAAAGTACTTTTGTAACTTCTTTCTGCAGATGTGACTGAAGACTAATTTTGCATGCTGTTGTGCCTAAGCAAATACACTTAACCGAAGTGTGTAAGGAATTTCAGTAGAGTTTAGTAGTTTAGAGTTGTTAATTATCCCATGAAGTCTTCCAAACCAACTCAGTTCACAATTGAAAGTTTAGTCTATAAACAGGGCACATTTATATCTTTCTGCCCCTGACATCTAAACACACCTTGAAATCAGTTCAGTTGTGTGTTATTACATTTCTGGTTTTGTTCTGGTTTTTGTTTGTTTGGGTGATTTTGTGGTTTTGTTTTTTTTTTTTTTTTCTTTCCCTTTCATAACAAAGTATTTAATACTGAATTTATTTAGGACTTAGAAGATCTCAGAGTAAGAAATACATTTTTATAGCTTAGTGCTAGTTCCTCTTAACTGCTTGAGAAGTTACAGACATTTAACCAAATTTCAGCCCTCAGTTGTCCACAGAAGGTAGCAAGCAGCCCATTTCCTAATCTCTACTGAATAGATCTTATGTGACTGCTAAGCCCGTGAGACACTAGGGGGTCTAAGTTTGCTCAGGGCTGTCTAGTCTTTATAAGCAGATAGAGGAACTGACTAATGTTAGACTTGCAATCATTCTACAGGCAAGTTTCAGCACTCCTTAAAATCACAAGGGCATGATCCATGCAATCAAGGGTATAGGAAGATGCCAAGGAGGCATTCAAAAGCAGTCACGGTCTGGAGTGGTGCTAAGGTGCCCACTGAACACCTCAAACCTGGATGATTCAGTGCTCTTCACTGGTCATAAAAATCCAAGTCGGTGATCATGGTTTGAACATTGCCTACATTCAGGTATCTATGCCACCCTCTTTTTTTTTTTTTTCAGAATTTAACTGGGTGAAACATTATACCGTGTAGTAAAAAAAGTAGGTTCACTAGATAATCTAGTGGTTCTTTCTGGTCTTACAAAAATACGTGTCGGCAAACACTAACATAAAACTGTATTCTGTATAAACCTGCACTGAGAAATGTAACCAACTGTAGCATACCCTTTAGAAATACAGAAAATCAAAAGTACTATCTGGGGTTGTTGTTGTGATTTAATGCATTCTGCCATTAACACCCCTCCCCTCCCCCTCCCCCAAAAAAACCCAACTCAAAACCCCCCAAAACCAAGCAAGCCCCCCAAAATGTCTGCAATTTGTATTCTCAGCTTCAGTGTCACATTGTGGATGCAGACAGTCACCTTCCAGGGAGAGCAGGAGAACAGAAGTGCAAACAGGATTTGGCAAAAAAGCCTTTTGCTAACAAATAAATAAAGATTAAATGTTTTACACATCTCTCATACAGATTTCATTCTTTGGTCACAGATGAAAAGTCAACATTTGCAAATGGAGATAGTCCAAATACAATCACACACAGGCAGCCAGAACAGCAGATTCTCTCCCTGAGAGGATATTGTTATTTAGACAGACTTTATGGCACACAAAGATCAGACAGCATATCTTTATAAATTTGCACCCATCTTCAGCATGTCATGGCACTCATCCATCTTCTCGTCCACTGAAGCTACTCCTATGAAGAACAATATCTGATCTAATCTTATTTCCTCAAAATTAGCATTTTTTTTCCAGCCATACATTTAATTTTAGCAGGACACACTAACAAATCAAAATTCCACAGAGAATTCAAATAAGCCTTCTTAATTTGATTGGATCACTTAATGACACCAAGGCACAGTCAGTGTTCAAGTATTTGGAATTATATTCGTTTTCAGCATGAATCTTCTTTCATTTTGTAGCTCTTAATTTTGCTGCCTAAAAAAAGTCTTTATTCCCAAAAGGTGATGATGGATGGTGATAATAAAATATTTATAAAGCACCCCTTGGTCTCAATAATTTACTATCTTTTTTTCCTCTCACACCTAAATATTTATGGTACTTGATCAAAATATTTTGTTGAATTGATTTACACGCAACCTGCTGAGAAAGCAACACTTTTGACATGGTTACATTTTCTGATCTATTAATATGCCCCAAACATGAACCTGCTGTCAGTCAAACCTAACTTAAGTCTCCATTTGGAATATTCTGTTAACTGTTAATAATAAAATCAAATCTTGGTGAGTAATTTTTACAGATTGCATGTGAGAAAAGGTGGGATCCAATGGGAAAAAATGTATTATTCAAAATGAGAAAGACTGGCAGAATGCTGTGAAAATGAGCTGAACAATATTTATTTCAATATTGTACAGTTTTGTAAACTTTTTATGCAGCTGCTATATGCCTGGCCATTAACTTACATAGAGCAGAAAAAATAAATCAACCTGAATTTCATTTTATTTTTATGAGTTTTAAAAGAAGTCTAAATTAAAGACTTGTTCTTGATCACTGTCTAACTTGCAATAAAAGCCTGATCTTCTGACTTTTGATAAATACAGGTCATGCCTTGAGGGCAAGCATGATACCTTGTGATTTTATCAAAGTAAGGTTATTTGCTTTACTAATCCATAATTGAATAAAACCACAATTCATCATCATATACATACATGAGATGAACTGTTATCTCTCCAAACATATATAATGTGTTTTATTTGTATATATTTCATATATATTTTCTATTTTTTAATTTTCATACATATTTTTTCATATAGATATTCTATTTATCTATCCAAATCCTTTTATCTTCATTTAAAACCAGAATGGAATGAATAGAATGATGCATACTGAAATGAATGGAATCATTCACAAAATGAGCAGTTTAACTGCTGTGCTCAAGTTGGGTATGCAGTCATCCTAACCTCCTTCTGTTATTACTGGAGAGAGGAGCATTTGTTTATATGAAGTGACTCAGCTCTCTGAAGACCTGACTTATTTTCTGGAGGTGTGAGTTTCACTCCGTCGAAGGTAATCCATGCATGGCAATGCCATCTTTACGTATGTGGATGAGTAAATGGATGTGATGAGTCTAGATCTTTGTTGCCATTCCAGAAGGTTAGATTAATTCACTCTGGTCTCTTGCAGAAATGCGCTTGAATAAAGTTTTTCCATTAAAAGCAAAATGGTTCCAGCAGCCAGTGAATAACACCAACATGCATCTACACTATCCAAAGTACCCAAATGGCAGTGCATCTCAAGAACACTCGGGAGGGAAGATTCTGTGAGACCTGGAAGAGACTTACTGGAGAGATCCTGTTATAGTCAAGTTACTTTTCAAAAAATAAATACTTAAAAAAGATTCTAGTTCTGCACGCCCTATAATAGGTGGAAAACCCTGAAATGCTGCTATTTACAAGAGAGAGAAAAGACTGTTGAGGTTTCCAGAAGTCTAGACAGTAGGATAGATCATACAATTAAAATCCTGGAAAATGTAAAACTGCAAAAAAGTGAAAATTAATAAATTTATGGGCAAGATTAAGAAAGGTATTTTTTAAGTTATTTAATGCACCACAAATCTATTTGAGTTTTAAATTAGGGAAAAACTTTATAGAGAGAGAGATGCATATGGTTTTATTTATTGCACTTATCTCCAGGATATTCTAAGCCCATACATAGGGTTAATGAAACCCAGCCCATCTATTAGATTTTAGTAGTTTTGTTAGTTTATATTAATCCACTTTGATTCATTAATTCTCCCCAAATATCTCCACTTGTCTTGTAAACACCAAGTATTGCATTTTTTCCCATAATCTTGAAATACCGCTAATAATTTCATTTGGCCATTAATTTAAAATATATTGGTATGTTAAGAACAAGGTTTTCTTTATCCTACTGCAAGAATATTTTTTATAACAGGTATTGTATTCTGATAAAATTTAACTTTTTCTTTAAAAGAACACCACGTGTTAAAGTTGCATAAAACGGTTCTTTCAAGCAAGTTATACAGTAGTAAGTTGCATATCCAGAAGAACTTGATCAAAAAGACTGGAGAACAACAGTTTCCAAAACATAAGCTTACTGCTGTTACTGTCCGCCACATAAAGATACAAAGAGGAAACCAGGACAGCGACTACAGCAAATGTTATGTTCTTACTTAATCACAAGTGGTAGTATTCTTCATTAAAACTAACTTTTATGGAAAAGGTTATTTTACCATAACCATACAACTTACTTCACTGTCCTACAATCTTACCACACTTTCAGGAGTTTGGTCCCAGATTTCAGTATATTTCTGCATTCTTACAATTTCATTTTTCCCTAGACCAAACAAACCAGAGTTTTATGAGTCAATCCTGGCTGGGGTTGCTGGTTTGTTTGTCTCCAAAAGTAACAAGTCTGGGTTTTAATCTTGGGAAAAATATTTACAAGTTATTAACTTCAGAACATTCAGCAAATTTATAACATAAAGATGCCACCAGGAACAATCAGTATAGCTTCATTTCAAATTCTATCACCTAGCTGTAATTTTAAACATGCAGCCCTATTTCCCAAGTATTGCTTTCTTAGCACTAGATTAACCTCTCTACAATGACAAGTGCCAAAGTAAACCTTTTCCCATGATTTTCAAATAAAAAAGAGGAAAAATCAAATGCCTTGATTTTTCTTAAGGAATAGAATTGGGGGAAACAAAACAAACAAAGAAACAAAATATGAAAAAGCTACAAATCTTATACTCCAGACAGCAATTAAGAGTAAAATGAAAACGCAGACATAGAGTGTTTAAAGTTGCAGTGTTAATTACAGAATATAATTAAGACTATTTCTGCACCGAAATATGAATTGCATTCTGTAAATAGGTTAATTACAGCAATTTAAACAAACGTTAAATTTAGTTTGAAATGCATCTTCTATGTAAAGCCCTGTTACTAATGTAAGTTTCTTGTCACTTTCGTGTTTCCCTATTTTCCTTCCATACAATTCAGACCAAAATCAAATTTAGGTTAAACTTAATTGTTGCAAATTGTGGCAGATGCCTTATGTGTAGATGTTATTATGTAAATAAGTAATTTAACTGACCTGAAAAGACATTTTGACATACATTTCTCTTTGCAGAACTAGGACCTAAATCTGGGAACTTGTTCTCCTAACTTAAGCTACAAGAATCTGAATAACTGAAGTACATAAGAGAAGAAAGTTCTTAAATTAGATGCATAGTAATCTTGATTATGTTGTTGGTTTTGTCTTCATTGTACACAAAAATGTATGCTTCATAAATTTCACAGGACACATATCAGAGATGCCATTAAACTAATCCAGAGATGAAAGAACTATTTCCTAACGCACTGTGTATAACGACATCTTATTTAGCTAATTTCGTAAAATTCAGTTCATTGCCAGTTGAGTTTTCAGAACTGTAGGCATGTTACACAGAGAATACTAGAAAGTGCCTTCCTTCATTATGTCTGATCTTCACCCATGCTACAGTTCCTTCATTTCCTTTATAAACTATGTTTATTTACATTGTTTTTCAGGTGAGATATCCATATGCCTCTTAATGATCTTACATAGTTTATAGAAAAACTGCCGTTAAACAAATGTTCCTGAGTCAAAACATATTTTATTAGCCCATGCTTGAAAATTAATTACATTACATTCCATATACTGGAAATTAATATGGAAGCAGCTTCTGTATAAACCATTTTCCAAATAATTTTGGTTATTCATGTAGTCCTATTGTAACCCTTGGCAATTGCTATACTTCTAGTTTTTACAATATTATCTGGAAGACCGAAGAAAAAAAATTTTGTGATTCTAAAGAGCAAATCAAACCCTATTTCACATGAAGAGTGAATTCACATTTAATGGAGGCTGAAAAGTTCCTTGTGATCTTTTTTTTTCCTATTTAATGAAAAATCTCAGCAAACCAAGCCTTCCAAACTTCTTACACTTGTTTTTTACTGTATTATATTTATTCATGCAAAAAAAAAATGCTAGAAAGTAGGCCACTTTAAGTTGCATCCAAATCTAAGCACACAGTAAAAGGACTGTCTGAAATCAGTGCATAAAGTGCACATACGATAGGTCTCCACTAACACATTTAGAGGCATATCCTGGATGGCGTCTCCAGGCGCCTGAACTTTTATAAGCAAATAAGTATTAACAAATATTATTGATTTTTAAATGGATTGAAATGGATTGACAGAGATGCTGAAGGAAGAATTGTTACTATGAGCACAGATCATGAACATCTACACATGACAGTCTCTTTACAGCCTCCTTTATGACTGAAAACTGCTTGGTTTCTCAAGCAATCAAAGAAAAAATAAATTGGAAGTTTTGGAAATTTGATTCATGTATAAAGCAATTTTTGGGCAAGAGCACACCAAGAAAAAGCTTTTGCTTTCCTTAAACCATTATTTTTGTACAATATTAAAATAAAAGATTTAAGCCTTGCTTACCTCATTAGAATTCTTGTTATAGAATGTTACCAGAAATTTATATTCCCTGCCTGATTATATAAGAATCTGACAATTCCTACAGAATGAGTTGCAAATACTTGGCAGTTCACTGGACCTATTTTTGTTCCATTTTGAGACATAAAGCTAAAGAGTAATTTCATATATTTAATTTTTTTGAGTTTATTTTCTATCTTATAATAATCAGAAAAAGAAAAATTTAAAAATCAATGCACAATACATTCTTGGGCACATACTTAATGAGGTATGTTATAGGCTTATCACATTCAAGCTTCTGAAAATAATGGGCAGCATGAACAGTTTTGTGCTTACTGAACTTGTATAATGTAACAACTATGATGCAGCTCAGTTTGCAACCTGAATGAAATCATGTATTTGTCTTCTTGCATTAAAAAAAAAAAAAAAGTTTACCAAAACATGAAAAGTAAATGAAGAATCGAGTTGCGGGATTTAGTTCACTTAATGTTTC
Organism: Eurypyga helias; assembly: GCF_000690775.1. Classification (NCBI taxonomy): domain Eukaryota; kingdom Metazoa; phylum Chordata; class Aves; order Eurypygiformes; family Eurypygidae; genus Eurypyga; species Eurypyga helias. Next base: position 107,508 of record NW_010246702.1, read on the forward strand.
CACTGTTTCACTTTCCTGACAGGAACTGCAGTGCAGATGTTAATTACCATTTATAGAATGCCTTGTCAAAACACCTAAGAATTATTGTTCTGCTAATTACTTTGTCATGCACTTGGTTTCAGTGACTGATTTGAGATGAAGAACACTGGAAAGGATCACTGACACTTGGTTAGGACATCTACTCTTTCTCTTTCCCAGCCAGTAATGCATGGCTTTGTGCCTACAATTTAGCTTTAGAAGAGGAATTATCATAAAATTGTAGTTATGAGGGAATTAACAGTCATATTTAAGAAGATTACTACTTGTATCAAGTGAGTTAATATATTTAAATGGTAACTTCAGAGGCAGAAAGTCATTTAGAAGCAATGACAAACACTTAAGAGCACAATGACTTATCTGAGATGCCAGAATACTTTATTGGTAGAGAAACAGAAGTATTTCATGTCGATTTATTTGGTGGGATAACAGAGACAGGCACCTGTTTCTCCACACATTCATTGGACACATACCTCTTCGCCTTTGAATTAGGTTGGAGTTTTGTTTCTGCCTTCATTGGCTGTAAAACTGGGTCCTTTGTCTCTATAGAACACCCAATGAATTTTACTGGCACACCTGATTTAGGAAGGCATGCACTGAAGGAGAAAGATCAATTCCTTTGTGAACTGCAAGTCATTCCGTCAGCATTTAGCTTCCCTATATACCACACCAATTCCTCCTTTACAAGTTCGTCAGCTCAAGATTCTGCTTCTTCCAAGTTGACAAAATCACACAGACACAGAAAGTTGTCTATATATAGTTCTGTTTACTCTCTTTTTTACATGTTTTCAACTCAGGCCTCATTGGTATTCCTGTTTTTTTCTTAAAAAACCCTATTTCCTCCCACCATCTTCTCAGCTGCCTGGATGATATGTCCTTCTCTTACACATTTATATCACTGTATTCAGTAACCATATTTCAATTAAAATGAGTGAGGGGCTTGTTTTTGTATTTTATTTAGGTATAAAACTCAAGGTTACCTACATACAAAGTCATAAGTAAGGTAGGATTTGTCCCACCCTAGGGTTCAGCTCTAGAGAGGGTCATCTGAACTGATTATGCGAAGAGGTTTCAACTTGTATATTTGCAACTTAAAAGGTCAAGGTGATTAAGCGCTACAGAGGAGTCGAGCATAGGACTGAGATTCAGATTAAAATTTAGATGTCTACAATGCATATACCTACATGGGAAGCAGAGATACATGTGTTTTCTAATCTCTCATTTTAATAAACAGAGATCCTGTCAATCCCATTCGTCTAGTCAACACAATATACATCAAACCAGATGTACATAAGTGAATCTGAACAGCTCTACTATATTGTTTTGACTAGAACACCATTAATCATAAGGAGAAGTTAAGGCACCTCTTATGTACATTCTGTCCTTGTAATAGCTAAATTTAGCATTTGAATCTGGAGCTATGTCCTACCATTGGCTTTGCCATTACACTTTATCATTCTGATCTCTTAATGTGCATGCACAGATTTGGAAGCATTCCCTTACACAGTTAATTATTTCTTTTAAACTAATTGCTGTATCACACTGCTGACTTTTTTACCCACAAAACTAAGCCCGTTGAAGTAATTCCATTTTTCTTGAGCTCTTTCACTTGTGAGTGGATTCCTTCCGAATAGAACAGAGCCCCTACTCTAACAAGGCTCTCAGATGGTCTCAAAGCAACATGCTGAAGAGTTTCAGGATAATTTCCCCTGAAAAAGTTTTCATTTTTTCTGCATGTTGACATAAAAATAGAAAGGAGTTTCACAGAAATACCAGGGACGGCATTCACTTACACAGTACTGCTGATCTCTGTCACCACAGCAGTATGGATTTCTGCAGTATTAAAGGACCAAAACTGTAGTTGTAAGACAGTGGGCCAGGCCAACAAAACTGAAAAACAGTCAACAACTGAAAATTTCACTAATGTTGGTGGCCTTGGTAAGTGCAAGGTGAGTTGACAAACCCTTCAAAAAAGTTTGAAAAGATGGATTACATCGTAAGCTGCATTTGGTCCCCCGTTTAGGCATTAAGTGTTAACAGCAGTCCTGATTAAAATGGAAAATGTTGTTCCCTGCTGTGGGGAGAAAAACAGCATTGAAAGCAGAAAACACCTGGCAGACACCTTGGATATGAAACTTTTTATTAAGCATTGCAATTTTTTTTTCTTTGTTAATTAATCTATTTCACAGTCTCAGGTAATCACTTTGCAAATTCTCAGTAGTCTGACTTTCAAAGGAACTTTACGCTCTGTCAGTTTCTATACCTGTGCTGTCAAAGAACATGGGAATGACATAAACATCTTGGTAATTTGTTCAGTGCTGGCTTGCATATCCTTTCCACAGTGCTTTTTTCTTTTTTTTCCCCCAGAAGGCAGTAACATTAAAAACATTCTTCGTCCTATCGGTTATGCATCAACGGCGTATTCTCTGGGTCTATGTCAGTTTACTAAGTAAACCTTCAGGGTCCTACTATTTTACAGCTAGAAGATGCAGGTAGAATGATCTCCTTGTTGACAAGGCTGATTAAGGAAGACTGCAACATTTGTCTGCACAAATGCCTGCCTCAGCACGGCCTGTAGCAGCCAGAACAGAACGAGAAATACCTGCTTAAACTTCGCGTTAACTCTGTTGCGTATCACCTAAAGTTCTGTGTACATTCTTGATGTGCTTTTGTTTGATACCTGCTGCGTACTGGGGAGGCATTTACTACAAGCAAACAGGCACAATTAATCAGAGAAAAAAATCCAAATTCAACACTAACCAATTTTATAAATATGTGAAGTATGAGATGAGTGCTACGTGACTGGGATGTCATAAATGTGCAGCCATCTTACAGGAGAGAAAAGCAAGCATGAGTTACTACAAGTCTGTCAGAATTGATCTGAAGGAATTAAACAGAATTAAAAGGAAAATGTAACACCATGCCAAACAAAAAAAGGGAAGATCTGCCACATCAGTTTTGAGAATGGTAGGTAATATGAGATTACCATGGTAAATTGCTTCATTTTTACAAGCAAAGGAAACTGAGTAAATCCCATCTCTCTGGACTTCAGTAAAGCATGTGATGAAGTGCCATATAGGAAATTATTTCAGTTTAGCTAGAATGTATACTAATATAACCTGTAGGTTGATTCAAGGAGTGAATAGATGGTGCTGAAAGTGGAAGTATGGGGCCAGAGAGAGGTTCCAAAAATTTCAATATCAGAACTAATCCTGAATAATGCTTCACTAATGACCTTGATATAAATATATGTAAAGGGCGGATACAATCTGCTCCTGACCCAAAACTGGGAAGTAACATCAGTAAAGACCAAGTTATCTTATCAAAAAAACTAGATGATCTTAAGGACTGTGAGAAAAACAAACCAAACCAAACCAAAATAAAACACCATAGAAGTCTCTCTTATTAGGGAAAACTTGGAGATTTTAGCTTGCTTCATTTAGGAAAATGAAACCAGAGAGAGAATGAAATACAGGTGTAAACAAATTGAGATGTAAAATGACATTGTAAATAAAGGGATAACGTCGTCATGAGAATAAATCTGATGACATAATGTCTATGATGACAGACTGTTGGACTTTTCCTATTATTTAAATTCTTATACTAGCAAAAATTCCACAAGAAAAACAGTAGACTTATATTTATTGTGCATATCAGTGGAAACTTATACTATTACATTTAATTTCTTAATGGCTGACCATAGTCATGGTAGCTGTTGTGCAATAGACGTTTGCACTGTAATAAAGTATGAAGACAATATAGATACAATGTACTGTTTCTAACACAAGATGAAGAGATTTATAATTCCTTACAGAAATAATATGCAGCATTAAGGATAAGAATCCTGAGCAAGGAGGTGGATTTTCAGTATGAAAGTTGCCCAGTGTTCACGTACATTCAAAAAATCTCATTTAGTAAGTGAAAGTAGTAGAACTAGGAATGATCTGATGAAATGCTGGCATTTGTAACTGAAAAATACCTTTCAGCTCATCTTCTAGATTCTTTAAACAGGTTCTTTTACAATGTGATTCATCTGAACTCCTTTAGGTTTTACTTTACGATGAAATGAGTTGTGCTCAAAGTGTCTACTCCTCCTTACTGACTACTAAATTACCCAAATCGCCAAGGGTTTGTGTGGGTTTGTGTGTATGTGGGTTCCTCAGCTTCTGCAGCTGAAGCAACAGAAAGCATCTTCAAACAGAGTTTCAACACCTTGCAGTGGAATGCAGTGGGTTGCAGATTACATGGCTGTCTAATATCATGGCACTGGACACCCTGTAAGTGTTTAAGGCTCTTCTGCACTGGTAAATGAGGAAACCAAGAAGAACAGGCAGTAAAACTCACAAAATAATTTCCTTTCAGAGAGGGCCATTTGACATTTCCCTGAAGCAAAGCACTATTGAAGGATTGGGTTCGTACAAAGCATGCTATGATTAATCAGAACAATAACATCGATGTTTTTGAAAGAGGGGGTATACCTCCCTCCAGAATAAGAGAATTCACACTGGATATGTTTCTGTCTTTTGTCACAAGCTATTCCATTTGTCTCATGATTCAAGTAAACAACTGCTGCAACAACAAAAGAATCCTTTGTGATTGCCCACTGATACTTGATACATCCTTTTAAATTTTCTTTGTCCTCTTTTAAGACAGCTATCAGGGAAACGTTTGCCTGCATTTCAAATCTTCAGTGAAAAATTCACTGCAACACATTTCTAGTGTTATACTATGACTCTTATGGGCTAGTTTCATATATGCAAAGGCTGGTCTTGATCGCATTTACACCAATACCAATTTACTTCAATGGAATTACTCTTAATTTACTCTAGAATTGCTGTCCGAATCATCCTCATATTTCAGCCAGAGCATACAGATCTCCAGCAGGAAAATGCCTTTTTATTGTAAGGCTAAATTGGCATTCACCCAGCATTCCCTCAGAGAAAGAGTTTTTTAACCACATTGATGTAAAGAAACACAGAGGCCTTATTTATTTAGAATCAAGGATATAAATATTTTAACAGCGGCAGCAGATATAAAGAGAAGGCAAGCATTCAAAGTTGCTGCAAATAAAAAAATCTCCTCTTAGGTTGTCTAGGGCTAATGGCTGATGATAGAATTTGGAGAGTGCAGAGAAATAGGTACAAAGAAGTACTTGTCAATAATAAGAACAACAGCACTATATTTACGATCCAATGTTTAAAGCCAACATAGACACTCTTTTCTCTGTTTGATCTCAGGAAAAGTTATCTGCAGCTCACAGGCCTGAATTTGAGTCTTCTTATGCCACTCAAAAGAAGTACTGAGATAACTGTGCTAGAGACGACAGAGTAGCAACCCCTCTAGCAATCCAGGCCTGTGGGGGGGTGTCATGTTTTCTGTGTCTGGGCTGAAAGCACTCTTCCTACTTAGAAATGCTCTCTTTTGTTCTCCCATAGTGCCTGGAAATTCATTCTCAAGAGATATGAAAAGTTGAAATTCATCTCATAGAAAAAAGGTCTCTTCAATTTCCATAGGAACAAAGAATCACAAAATGAATGTAAATCTTTTTTTTTTCTTCCTCTTCCCAACTGCTCACAGAAGTCACATAAACCAGATCCCCAGCTATATCAACAGTTATAGCACCACTGAAGTTAGGGGGTGTCCCCCCAGCATCTCTTACCGAGACACCTAAGAATAAGACACTACTAATCAATCAGTCATATAAAACACAATGAAATAAGGTGAGATTATTTGTAACTACAAATTTGTAACATACATTATTGCTAACCAGACATCTGCCAGGACATGAAACAAAAACTGATGATTCAATGATGTGTTGCATTTTAGAAGAAAGATGGTCTTTCTTCCAAAACATTTGAACCAATATTGTTATAATTAATTATGACTCTAAATAAAATATAGCAAGTATTAAAAAGCAAGATTAAAAAGACAGGGAGATTTGGGAGAACAAGCTCAAACACCTAGACATGTCAAATTATGTTATTCAAACCGTATCCTGAAAGATCAAAACCAGAGCTCTAAATCTTGAAAGCTAATTACATTACCAATTGAAAGTCATCCAGAACTACCTTATTCCAGTTAGGCAATTCTCTTACCTAAACCCAAAATTTCCATGAGATCAAGCATATTCCCAAAACAGCTAATATACATCGCAAGAAACATGGATAAATATATACACATTTTTTGAAAAGCTTCCATCAGAGAGACTTTTAAAGCTCTCAGTGAAATAGCAAGCTTTCCCAGTTTAATTTTCAGGCAGTGTCCTAGTAACGGTTATCATTTACAACTGCAAAGATCATTCTAATCTGTGTTGGCAAGATCTTAATAAAATACAGTTTCTACTTTTAAAATAATGCCTATGCTATTTGCAGATTTATCAGGAGACTAAGGATCCCCTGTTCTCCTCCAGTCAACACATAAGCCTTTATCTCTTGCTCCCTCTCAGGAACTCTCTCATTCCCCATAAAATTTTCAAAACCCACCTGCTTGTCCTGAAGTTCTCCTTCTGTTGACCTTATCAAACGATAACAAAAAATAACACCAGCAAATAATAAACAGCATGTCCACTCACAAGCTAACAGCAGTCAGAATAGCAGCTCTGCACACACAGCGGTGTCCACGTGTAACTTGCATCGAGAGCGCATGGCCCTGAGACCAGCAGCCTTCACGTGAGCTCCCTGCAGGGACTCCGCCACTGCAGCATGGTTTTCACAAAGGAAAAACTAATTACTCTCTTGATGGTGGATATTCATATGGCTTTGTTTGCTTCTGATTAAGGTCTGCTTAAGTTTTGGAAACTAAATACAGGATGGACTGATACCTTGAGGAATCTTAAACAAAAGTCTTATGTCTTTAAATGAATTCTGAGCTGTCATTGCAGAAGACAGCCACAACTTCCCTTGTTAACGCACGCACTTTACTACTTGAGCAGTGATTAGGTGCTTGTTCAAGTAGCCAGCGACAAGCATTAATGACTTTCTTAATTATTTCCCCTCTCAAGCATCCTATTTTTGGGTCACTGAGAAAGCAGCAAAGGGAGAAGTGACTTCTGCCCAGTCTACACAACAGAGATTTTATTGAAATTAGCAGGGATACAAGCTTTTAATGACAAGCTCACAGCAGAGCAAAGTAAATGGAATGTAAGACAAGAGAAACAAGAACCCTCACACACAATCCTTAGAAGTTCTGGTAAAGCTTACTCTGTAAACATAGTTACAGAACATCTGAGATAAAAGCAATAAAAGTGCCTTTCAGCTCTGATAATGGGGATGCTGTTTCTTAGGCATAGCCACCCTGTAAGCCTATCAGAGTGTTCTCTGTGTTCACACATCATTCCCAGACTCTAGACATACAGAACCTGTTAGCAGGATCCTCTAAGGGAAGAGTCATTCCTTTTTTCATCTTTACAGTCAAAAGGTTTTGCTTTGGTTTTACTTTTTCTGAAGTTATGTAATATTTACCCAACAGAGGGACAGATTTTAAAATATTAACCTTCATTAATAATTCCTTTGTGTATTTTTACAGGATGTTTACTTAGAATTTGATCCCTATTTACAGAGAATTTACTGAACACATCACCTTCAAAACTCTGGAGAAAACAACAGAATAAAAAGCAACAGATGAACAACAAAATATACATCCTTAACTGCTCTCAGACTCTACCAATATCTATTAATTCTCTTATAATTTCAAAACACAGAAATAACTGAAATCTCCTGCTCCCAATGAATGAGACAAAAAGGGAACCTGATGTACTTTTAAATTACCTTTCTTTAATCTTGTCTGTATGAGGAAGCATTTAACACACAGCCATACTGAACATCATTGTACTAAATATACTGGGAGAGTCCAATTCTTACTCTTTATCAACTGGCTTTATTTCTGGATAAGGAATAAAACTAGAAATACTGTATGACTTTTTCTTGATCAAAAGAATGGGTGTGATTATGGGTATTCCAATCCAGATGTATGAAGAGAAACATTATCTGAAATTATAACTATAAGGAATACAAAAATTAAATGTTTATTAGGCTAATTTCCAGACCACAGTCCCTGATAAGCTTTTGAGAGATGAAAAATACAACATATTATTTTCAAATAAACAAATACAAAACATTGAAGACGCTCCAGCACACTCTTCAGAGTATACATTTTATGTGTGATTAATATAGATGAAAAAAATCAGATCACAGCTAAATGTGCAAAAATGTGCCAAATGTGTCACTCAAATCATTCATTAACGGTAAGCTGATTAACACCACATATTTTATTTCAGAGAGAAATTCAAAGCCTGTTATGGCAAAACAATTTAGGCTCACAGGATTGCATCGAACACTGTTATGCTTGACCATGCAAATGTAGCCGGTTTTATTTCAGAAGCACTGGGGAGGGAAGCATGAAATCATTAGTAATTATATAAATATTAAGGCCACACAACTGTCTCTATTACAGTTTTCAAATGGTAGCATCTGCAAATTCAGCCTGTAATAAACACTAATGCATCCAGAGAGGAGAGCGCTGACACATGAATGGGATGCTTTGTCAGACTTGCATAAAAATGTAGATGAACTGCAGGGAAAGAAAACCAAAGAATTCAAAGGGTTTCTTGATTGCCTTCTTTAAAATGCCAAGAACTTAAGCTGGCCTTTCTTATCTTCCTCTACATGCATGTGACACTTTAGGAGGTCTTTCTTATTGTACTATAATTCAGTAATTGTTCCAGCTCTGTGCACCATGCCTTCTTTCCAAAGGGCAGCATGAGATATATAATTCTGGTAATGAACAGCTGCATAATTTAAGGGTCGAACTAGCAGGGCACCGTTCCTTATTTGTGTTTTCTTAGCAGTTGCCAAGATATTCCAAGCCTATTTAGGAATACAATCTTTTGTCTGTCTTATTTCTTGTAGATGATGTATGTTGAGATTTGGTCATGTTCCAGAAAACAGATTTTATCAGCTGAAGTACTGGCGTAAGCATTCCTCTCATTTTGCTTCAAAGGGCAGCAGTACAGAACTATAACGAGGTAATTTTTTTTCCCCAGCCATGAACACTCTCTGTTCTATCATGCAGACTCGTTCAAACCCGGTGCAATCCCCTTTCCAAAGCATGATAGACTTAATCACAGAGCTATCAAAGGCATTTCCACACAACATTTCTCTCACCAAGGCTAATCTTCCAAATGTTAAAAAGGTCCGGGCAGCTAGGCCCTTCAAGATGAAAGCTGCATGCTGATTAATCAGCTGCTTTTTTATTCTGTTCTGGCAAGTGTTCCCTATTTGTAAATAAAAGGTTTACCCTGGATTTCCTGTAAACTAAGGAGCATAAGGCAGCTTTGGACCACACTCATAAAGCAACAAAGCCTTCTGCTGTTGCATCCACAGGGGTAGGTTGTTTGTTCTATCACAGATATACTTTCAGGTGTCCTGGAGAGAATGAGCTAATCTAACACAAACATCATTCCAAAATTACGTGGCAAGCTCAAAGTCGCCTGCGTATTAATTACATTCTTTGGCTTCCAGCAGCACTTTAATTCTTGCTTCCGTGAGGAGACTTGTCTGCAATTTGTGCCATTGCAGAAGTTCAGGTTGGTTTATGATGTGTGGCAGAACGTAACACAAGTCCCTCACTGAAACGCTCTCATATTAAAGATGAATACGTTTATTTATGTCGCAGAGTGCTGGCTCTCTATTCAGATGGTAAATAGGTAGTGTGAAAGAGATGTGACAGACCCAAGAAGACTAGAAATTGTCTGGAAACTGGCAGCCACTGTGGTTCACTGACAGCCCGAATTACTTTCAGGCAGTTTGGCACATCTCCATTTGTCACACTTAAAAGCTTGAGCCAAAGATATCCAATTAATACAGAACACAGTATTTCTCCCTCCTCGAAGCTGGAACAGAAATGCAAATGTTTAAGATTCACAGTGTGCATCATGTCACCTAAACATCACAAAAGGATGTAAAATAGTTATAAGTAAAGCACACGGAACTTAACTCGCATCACACCCTCTTGGCCGCCACCCACCTCAGGTTATCTTCTCTGCTGTGCGTACCACCACCGTGCTGTTCATTCCAGACAATGATTTCTCATGTAGACTGAATCCCTTCTGCCGTAAATCATGCAAACAGCCAGCACAAAATAGTTTGTGAATATAACAAGCATCAGGGAATAGCTTCTGAAATATCCATCTAGACCAAGGAAGGGAACTTCTTCCCTCCCTCACCAAATTTTGAAGGCAAGGTGAAGGATGCTTGTTTTGAAAATAGCAAAACCTTCATGAATCAGTATCAGGTTTTGACATTATATAAGTCCATCCATCACTGCACAGCAATAACAGCTGTATCTTTTGCTATGACCCAATGCCAGTTTATATATGATTTGATCTGAATTATTGGGAGTGTAGTCATAAGGGTTAGGTTTATATAGCTTTGGTACATACAGGATTTTTGTTGAATCACAGTATTTCCTTGGAGAATTTCCACTGTCCCTAAGTAAGTTTACAGAAGTCCTCTTTTATTCAGACGAGTTTCTGGTGTTCAAAGAGTAGGAGAAAAAATGCAACACTTTCACATACTACAAATGTGACTCCAATACAACTCTGAAGTAATCCTTCAGAGCCTCTAAGGCCAAACTAGGTACGTGAAATAGACACACAGAAGGCTACGCTACTGCTATTCAAGTCTAGAAATATTCATACTTTTCAAAGTAGGTGAGGATACAGGTATTAGTACTGTATTCATCACTTGCATTTAGAAACTTCTGAAAATAAGCGTTAAATAATGAATAAACAATGAGAATGCACTTTCCCTGCTCTCTGCTATTGGAAGAAAGCTGCAGCTGGCGGCCTTCTTTCTTTGTGCACCACTGAAGCACCCAGATAAAAGTGTTTTAAAGAAAAACTTTCTCATATACTTACCTGAATTACCGCCTATCCTTAGCTGAAAACTGATATTGAACTCAAACTGATAAGAGCTTCACTAGTATTATTGCAGGTTTACTGGTGTAAGTAGTAAGAGAATCTCTGGCTTTAATTGGTAATTAACATCTCTTAGGATCATTTTTCCTGCTTAATGCAATGGGATTTTTGACTGCAAAGTCCAGTAATAAATATAGCAAATGAAACGTTTGCTAGGCAAGATATTTCAGAACAAATTTTAAAATTAATCACTGGAGTATAAGTTTTTCAGATCTTTTAATTATTAAATTTTCATATATAATTTCCTGTACCTTCACCTCACAGCATACATGGCATTCAAAAAAAGAAATCGATGATAAATACTAAATAAGAAGGAATACTGTTCAAAGATAAACTCTTAAAGACATTAATCAATTATAAATAAAAATATTCAAAATTCAGATGCAGATTTTTAATTATATGTTAAGCAGAAGTAATCTTGCAAATACTGGTAAAACTATTCCACAACTTAAAAAATAACAGAATATCAACTATAAAATAACTTTTACAAATTTAAAAAGTAAAAATTAAGAAACAAATTTTGGTTGCTGAATTAAAGTAGAATTGTGAATTTTGAGACAAAATGCAGCACAAAGTATTTCTACCCCTCCTTAGTGAACATGCTAAGCACAGAAAAGCAAATTAAACCAAATCACAGAAATTATAGAAATTTTGCTTAGCAACAACTATTAAATGAAGGTTTCCTAAATAAACTGACTAGAAAGAGCCTATGACTCTTACATAACTTGAGAGTGAAAAATAATTATATAACTTAGCCTCCAATCAAGCAGGTAAAATTCTGTGTAATTTGGGGTTCATTCAAATGAAGTTTAGAAAAATAATCTAAATTATAATCTAATTTGTTGTAATTGTTTCTGTTTACATTCTAGATCTCAGTTTCCATACTGAGATCCAACTGATCCTCAGTTGGAGGAATAGTTTCAAGCAGTAGTTCGCTATCTACATCAGCAAAATATATGCACTTTGTTATGCAAAATATTCAATTAATTAGCCTTTATGAATCACTTGATATGCGTTATATGAAAGAAAGGGGTATGATTGAAAACAGGGTCACTTTCATGTCTATTCGTATATGTGTCTCTAGCTAAGATTATGTTAGATTTGGATTTTTTTTCCTTTTATTTCAGGCAATCCAGTCAAATAGCCTAGAAAGTTAACCTATTAAATCCCTCAGCTGTTTCAGTGGCTCAGAGTCATTAATGAAAAAACCCCACCAGTGCCTGAGTGAGATTGTGCCTGGGATGGTTTTCTCTTGGAACAACCTCTCCCGGGCACAGTGGAGAAAGCATGGGACAGGGATTATTCCCAGCAGCCAGACGTTATGCAGCCATTTAGCTCAGGAGACTGACCATGCTGGCTCATGCTGATGTGGGCTATCCGGTTAGTCTCATTGCCTTGATGCAGTCCCAGACATATTTATTCTGGGAGTATAAATATATAGGGTATATATTTATATATACAGAGTATATATAGAGTATAGGGAGTGTCTGTAGTAAAACCAATAAAACACATCAAAGATGTTGTAATTTGTGAAATTTTATTCTAATTAAAAAAAAAAAAAAGTTACCTGGAGTTATACATGTGAACAAACGATTAAAAACATTCAGTTAATAAAAATAAACTTGGACTAAGAGCAAGAACTTTCTCACACACCCCACACCCCTCCCCCCCAAAGATTTTGGTCTGCATTTGAAAGCTCATATAGCAGTAAATGTATTTCCTACATTAAATGTTACTGCCACAAATAGTATCCTAGCCTGTGTCACATCTTATCCACTCCTTGGAATTACTGCTTGGAATTCCACTGGTCTGTCATGACTTTTCCAGAAACACATAGGTTTATTTTATTTTTCATTACAAAAAAAAGTTCCAGTCAACTTCCAGAAGAAAAGACTGTAATGAACTGCCCTGTCACAAATACCTAGTGGAACTGAAATGCGGAAACAGAAGATGATTCATTACACTTGTCTGCTTACAAATGATTGTTTGAAAGGTCACCTAGAAGAAAAATGTCCTCCAAATCAAAAAGGTATTTCTGGCAAAGAAAACGACACTCATAGGACAAAAAATTGTTATACTTACTACTTAGATTAAGAACATAAGTTTTTCACTGTTCAAATACCCAGATTTTACTGTTAAAACATACTGTCCTTCTGGCGTAAAAAAACCCACAGATAAATCTTTCATTCGCTTCCTTTATATGCACATATACAGAAAATGAAGCTCTTGGTTGTAAATAATTTTTTAATTAAGACAACAGAATTTTTCCAGATAAACCTACTCAATTGCACTGTGACCACTGATTATGGTATGAATCTACAATCTACAAGAGAGTCTTGACTAATTGGCTATCTTTAAAGCTTCATCTACTCGTCTCTTATGCTTTGCAATCCATATTCCATTACACCCATTCCTTACTATAATTGCTGTTCCGGCATGTTCCCAGTGAAAAATAATTACATTAAAAAATGCGGCACGCTCTCTCAGCTCAGAACATTTTCTTCAGATAAACCCAGTGTTGTTACATAGACTGAGAAGTAGTAAGGTTACATGAATTTAACTGAATCTAACTGGAGAATCTAGATCAAGGTTTTCTTCCTCCATCCTAGAGAAACTGTTTGTGAAATATGAGGAATTTTAAGCTAATGTAAAGTCTATAAATAATAGAAAGAATTCCCTCAATTAGTCACTCCTGCATGAGAATGTGCTTTAGGGTATGCTCTGAATTCATAACTTAAAAAGGAACTCTGCAGAGGATTTATATGAACAAACTGTACAATGTCTCAAAACCAGAAAAATTCAGCTTGCAATTTTTCTTTTAAATATTGTGCGTATGCCTCTTTTGTCCTAAATATGTCATGTTAACAGTCCTGTGTTTATTTTATGCACTGCAATACTAAATATCTCCTCGGCTGAAGTCATCGTGGTTGCATACCAGCATACAGGAGCCAACTGGCTGTTTAATGATAACAGAAATGTTTTGCTGAATGATTTATACAATAATACAAGGAAAAAAAATTAAGATAATGAATTCTTTTTTGGGTTTATATCCATGGCTGTGATGTTACTGGAATACTGCTGAAGCTGGAGGTTTAGTAAGCAGAGGAATTCTTGTATATAAGAACAATAAAAAAACCCCATACACTGTAGGTAACACTGACTTAAGAGAGGAAGTCCAAAGAACTTTTAAATTATTACATTTCATAAAAACTGAGGAAATATATTTAAATTTAATGCAGTAAAGAAAATTAATAAATTTATAGGTAATAATAATTCTTGTTCTTTTGGGGAAAGTATCTGTAACTGCTAAACGTCTACTGTCAGTAGCTGGTAATCACACACGTTTAACTGAAGTCCTAAATTGTAGCAAGGATAAAATTAAAACTAGAATAAGAATTAGAAATAGAAGAAGAAGAAAGGAAATAAATAATTCCTTCTTTACTGAAGACCACATAAAGCAGAGGGACATTTGCTTGATCATAATTCTACTTAGAAGACATATTCAAACTTGTGTAGGCACACACTTCCAGATAGTGATAGTGAAATAAATTTAAAGAGAAAAACAAAACTAAGCAAAAGTATTGACAGCTCTTTGTTGAACTCCATCGAACTTCACAGCTTGCAAGTCCTTTCTGCTTCAACTTTAATCTTTCCAGTTTGATAACACTGCCTTATAGATTGTCTCATAATATTATTTCTTCAGCATCTTTCAGTTCTGGAACAGAACTGAAGATTTGCACCACTGTGAACATGTGGCGACTTATTAAGAGGTAACAGTGCTCAAGTAAATTCTTCCAACTGAACTATCTCTTATAGTGTAATCATGACCAAGCACACAGCCCTGATCAATACGAAGGTACACAGTTGCTGTAAAACAGCTCCACTAACCAGAGTAAGTAATCCACCATTTTAAAGACTTGAAGAACCAACCAATTAAACACTGGATAAGGTCAAATATTATTGATCGCAGATTCAAGTGAAATTCCTTTTGTTGCTTTTCCTTCTTTTGATTTTGCTTGTAATCCAAGTATTATTTCCTTAAAAATACACTTTTTCTTTTTAGTTGCAGCACTTACATAGCAATAGGATATGAGTGGTCTCACAGAACAACATAATGATGCATTGACTTGAAGATCAATACTGCTACAAAACCTTGGAGACATAAAAATAAAGAGGAAAACATGTTTTTCAAGATCCACCAATAGTCTAACTTCTACAGCTTTTAAACAGCAGGGTTTGACAATCCCATGAACTTTTCAAAAAAATAGCAGGTAACTATATTTTGGTAATTGGGGAATACTAACAAAAGCTAATTTCAGGCTTCCTCCATGGACAGTGGATAGGGAGTCTAAAATGGTGTAAGGAACAATAAATAGTAAGGTGCTCTTAATGAATACCTTTCTCTGACTTGAACACGTTTATGCTCTGCTACAGTCTGGTCCTATTCTTCTAATATACACAAAAGTCCAAGAGATGAACTACAGGTTAAGTATGCTCTTTTGTTCTTTGTTCTTTTGCTGCTGTAAAATCTTCAGTGAGAAAAAGTAGCTTTCACAGGTTGGAAAGCAGAAATATAAAATGCAATAACAGCCTGTTATTTACTGTTCATCATTTACTGTTCATCATTTTCCTAATCATTCTATTCTTGGCAAAATTCACACAAAAGGCAAATTTCCATGAATGATTTTTCTTAGGCAGTCTCATGGGACATCTTGTCTGGAAAGTAGTTAAGTTCTTTCATCTTCCCTTTCAGAAACCCTGTAAGATCACAAACACGTGGCTCCTATTTTAGACCCACTAAAAAAAGGGAACGAAAATATTCTTTACCAGTTGGTAAGGAGATCACCTCCAAGCTCTTTTCTTGTAAGACTCTTTCTCCCTGAGCACAAAGTCCCTTTCATGAAATTTCAGTGTCCAGGTATGCCCTACATTAAGTTCCTGAATGGGAGTCTTCAGCAAAGACTGAACTTGCCTTTCTGCAGGTCTGTACGAAAGCTCTGAACCAGTAAGGACTAAATGTATACTACAGCCAACTTCTGGGTTCTCCAACTCAAAATAAGCAAGAGAGCTCTGTCAATTTATCTAGTGTCTTTTTTTTTTTTTTTTTTTACTTCAAGCAGCTGACTGTAATGTAATGGTTATTTAAAGTTCACTATAAGCTATGAACACTGATAGGGAGGTTAAAATTATTATTTATTTTATGCTTTTATAATAGAGTGATTTATTATATTTGGTATGAATCCATCCTTCTGGTTTGCATTTTCCTTTTTCAAATACATTAAACGTGGTGTCTTAGCTTTTCTCTAGCTTTCTAAAACGGATTTCATTTACCCCAAAATCATTAATAACCTCTTGCTTTCTACTGCATTTTTAGGCTGCTATTGAATTAGCCTCTGTCTCATATGCATTCTCATCTATCCACAGGTGGAATGATAAGCTGGTGTATTTTTATCTGTCTGTCTCCAGAAAGCTGCGAACAGAGACATGAAAATATCACATATTTGGAGAAATGCCACCTGGCACAACTCAGTCTCTAGGTAGCTGAATATTGTGAAGAGAAACAACTGGCAAAATAGAAAATCCACTTATTAGAATCCAGCAGTGCATCTGACTTTCACATTTAAGAGTGAAACAAAATATTTGCCTTAGTTAATGGCTTTGTGTTTAATATTTTCTCCCAAGTTCTGCCTCAGTAATGTAATCTGTTATAATTTACCTGATGATGTTTTACTTTTTTGCTTGTTGGTTTGTTGTTTTTGGGGGTTTGTTTGTTTGTTTGGTTGGTTGTTTTTTTTTCCCTAAATCATAGCAGAAGAATAAGAAAAGTTACATCCTGTTTTTATTAAAGAAGGCACTGGTACTTTTTAGGAAACTACATAAACCATCACAGACAATCCGTTTATGTAATACTTTTAAAATTTACCTTAAGCTCAATATAAAATGGCAACTATCATAGCTTCTGAAATACACTGGTGTCCTGAAATGTCATGTATTCCTATGCCATACTATGGCATCCTACCCGACTATGTATTTGGCCCAGGCTTTTCTATAGGTCAAATAGAAACAGAAGTGAGAAACCAATTACCTGACCTAGCAGGAAGAAAGCATAAATTTTATAACAGGTGTGTTCGGTCTAATTGAAAATTTTCCATTAAAAATGTGAGGGTTTTTTTTCCAATAGAAAATGGAACTTTTCATAATGTAACTGTCTGCCACTTCTAAAAGAGAAGAAAGGTTACTGCAGATGAAAATCCCGTTAGTAGGGTCGAACTACAGAAAGGAGCATAAGGAATAAGCATTGCAGATCTTTTGAGGTACCAGCACATATTTCTGAATTAAAATACTTGATCCTTGGCTAGAAAATATTTTGTTAGGTCTTTCTTCCCCCCAAAAGATTTTTCCTTTTGATCTATTCTTCCAAATACCTCTTTTCACATGAATGTACAAGTTAATGAATGTATAAGTGCACGTACTCTAGTTTATGGGACTAATTCTTTTGGGGTCTTCTGAATCTATGGTATTAGTTTCCGAAATCTAATAGCCTTTTTTTTCACTTTTTAAGAGGACATCTCCCTCTGCTCATCAAAACATTTTCTCATTGCCATGAAATTCCAGTGAATTCATATGTAAAAAAAAACAACATAAAAGGAAAATAAAAAGTGGCAATTTTGTTCTGCAAATTCCCCAAAAGAAAAAACCACTTATGTATCCTACGTACACTGCCTATTGCCTCTCTCCTAAATGAGAGAGGCTTTAAGAAAACTTACTAATTCGGTTGGATATGATGGACAAAAGAAAGGGAAAAGTATGACCTTGATAGTTATTACTGGTTGAAGTACCACAGTCATTTAATGAAGTTGTTTAAAAAAATACCTTCTAACCTGTAAGGGTTTAATTAGATTGCATTTTCACAACAGATAAAATACCTGAAAAAAAAGTTCTAATAATTGCAATTTCAATACATTTTTTTTACATAATTATCATTAGTATTATAACACCTACTGTGTATTGTTATTGTTTATGGGGATTAGGAAGATCATCATTTACAAGATGTAATTACTACTGCTAGAGACATAGCTTAATATCAGTTAATCCTTCAGCAAGACTGTCCCTATCTTTCTGCCAATGACAAACTTCGCTTTTCCATCAGATACTCAGTTCTACCCCAAAGCAATTGCAAACACTTCCCCCTCCACCCTTAATTACTTCCTTTAGAAGAATGCATGCAAAAGACATTTTCTTCCTTTGCTACACTGGGTAGTCCAACACCAATTCTGAAGTCCTCAGTGATCCAAAATTGGCTTTGTCAAGGGAATCAGATATATCAGTAGTAAACTTAATTCTGAGAGAACACTGCTTAGAATTATAGGACAGTAAGCACAGGAAAGTAAATGGAGGATGTGCAGACTGCACACTAGCAATCCTTTAACAAAACTGTAATCTGCAACAATTTATAGCAGCAAAGAATTTGTTTCACTGATTCAATCCAAGAGAAAAAAACAACAACACATCTCCACAGAAATGTTTCTCCTTGGCTTAGTTCATCGGGCACATTGTTTTATCTACTGCTGTAAACAAAGAAAAACTGCCTGTACTCTATGTACAATCCTGAAACTCCATTTGATTTCAGCAATTTCATGGTTCATGTGCTAGCTGAAAGAGAATTTCTCCCAAGAAGACTATGTGCACAAAGCACTGCCAATCTCAAACGTTTAAAATCCTGAGTCCAGGATCAAAATTCATGCTAGCTTACAAAAAAAAAAAACAAAAAAAAAACCCCACCACAACCAAAAACCGCAACAAACAACCCACACCAAACCAAACAAAAAAACCCACCAAAAAACAAAACAACCACCACCCAACTAAACAAAAAAACCCCACCAAACCAAACAAGTTCATATTTGATTGGTTAGATATGACTTTTGCTTTGTTTCAGTTCTTAAAATAGCTTTTAATTTCCAGTTTTTTTCCACAGATCACAACTACTAGGCATTTATTTATTTTTGTAACAAAATATTATATGCTCATGCATTTTCCCATCACTCTGGACTTTAAGAAAAAATGCTTCCAATTCTATGAACATGTAACTTTAAAGAACCAGCACTGCTGTTCTGTAGAAAATGCCCTACAATTATGTTTATAGAAAAAATTTCAACAGAGTAAGTATTTAAAAAATATAAATCTCTTATCATTCTACTGATTTACATACTGTGACCTGAATTCAGATCGTCTAACTTTTCTTAGCAAAGTATGCCCCCAGGAAAAAACCAAGTAATGCTGGGCAGAGTGACAATGAAGGTGGTCTGCATTTCCTTCACAGGATGCTATGGAATTATATATTCTCTTGCACATACTATTGCTGATTTATATCCTTTGTGCTACTGGACATTATGCAACTTGCTAATGTTTTGCTTGACAATAACTTACTGTTCTCATTTGATGGCCCCCCTCCTAATTAAATTGTTTGCAAAAATTATATGTTTAATTTGAACATTTAAAAGAATTACAGATTAAAGAAAATAATGCTAGTTATATGAATTTAGTATGTGAAAATAAGATTTTTCCTCATTTAGCATAAAACTTCTTTGCTGTTTATTGCTTGGTCTTATTCACTGTCTACATGGAGAATAGTCTTTGCAGCACTCTTACATATTTTAAAATGTTCATATCCCCATGTCATCCTCCCTTCATGATAAGTTTAATTTCTAGAATCATTATAAACAGATCTTTGTTTTGAAAGCTCTTCCTGATCTCTTCTGTACTCTTTTCAAATGGTCCGCATCCTTCAATTTAGGGTTCTGCTCAGACTCAACTGAAAGAGCTTATTTCTTTCCATGGACTATTAAGGGAGCCCAGGGTTATTAGCCTCCCAAGGATAAACTTAATCTTTGTGAAGCACTGACGTAAATAAATAGAGTTTTGTAGTTCCTTGCTAGATGTCTGCAATGTAAGGACCATTGGTCCTAAAATAGCTCCCTGACTGTTACTGTACAGTAAATGATGTGAATAACTTGTTGCTATATTCACAATACAGATGGTCTCAAAATCCACAACTATGTGGCTTTTTTATGTAACTAGGTTCTGAAGTGTGGTACTCAGCTATTTTATTAAACTTACCATGTGGAGTACTTCAGTTCAACAGATGGGGATCTCTAAGTCATGCTATGAATCAGAAGACACTCGCTGAGTACAAACTATTTGAGGAAAAACTTCACTAAGAAATAATCAGGACCTGCATCTCAAGACTTCTATCCATCTCATGCTGTTTTTTTCCTCATCATTATTTCATCGAGATTATTTTGTGTGTATAACTCCATCATGTGATCTAAACCAAGGCTCGCCTTGGATCTTCAAAATATATTATTTTTATATTAGCAGGATGCAAACTCTAATGGTCCTTCACCTTTGGCTCTTAGGCAACATACTGCCTCATAGGATTTCTAATGCTTTATTGCCTCAGAAAAAATAAAAAGAAAATTGAAATCTGAAAGTAGAAGAAAATATGTTGCTGCTCACAGTTTATTATTATCTTAATGTTTCTGCTTGTAGGTCAGCCAGTTTTGGAAGACCATGGATCTGTTATATCTACTCTAAAGATTTTATGAATAGTAGCCAAGGAACACTGTACGCATAGAATGGATATCACTCCTGTCCTTCTCTAGGACAGTTTGAAAGGCACTACTACAATAAATCAAAATACTTGGACAATCCATAAAAATATATGACAGTTACAGTTTTTCCACTTGTATAGCAAAGTCATCATTCATAATAGTGAAAACACACAGTATGTCCCTAAAAAAAAAAAAACAGTCACACCCTTAGGAGTCTTTTCCGAACAACAATAAAAACATTGCTGGCTATAAAATTGGTGAGTAGGTTCTGTTCTCTCAGTACAGAACCAAAGAATTGAATTGAAAAGGAAGACCCAGCATGGAAGCATATGAACTCAGAAACCCAAGACATAAGATAAAAAAAAGTTACTAGTATTCTACCTTTTGCCAGCTGTCGATTGCAGTAGGTTACCTGTGGTGACTATCTCATGTTGTATAAAGTTTAATAAAGGTTAGGCACTCAATGTATTCAATATGAATCTTTCAGCTGACATTAGCAGCTATTGAATTTGGTCCTAGAACAAAAAGGGTTCTAAGAGGGCATCTTTCAGAGTCCTTCTTTTATTACCTTAAAAGAAACAGCATTGAGAACAAAAGACATAAAGATGCTCTCATGTGTACCTCCTGGATGAATAAAGCTGTAAAGTAATACTGATAAAGTAAGAAAGCAGAAAACAGCAAGTCATGTTATTTCCTTGTAGCTGGTATTAACGCCAGGTTATAAATTCTGTATCACACACTTCTCTTTCCGTGCTTCAGCCAAGGTCATCCTATGCAAAGCGGAACTAGCACTCCAGATGCTGAAACCAGGAGTGTTTATTAATCTCAAAATGTGGTGTTTATAAGGGGTTATTACCTTCATGTCTGCCATACAGTAGATCTTAGAGATCCCTTTATGTTGAGCAAACGTTGATCACAAAAACAGGTGCATTGTCATTGTACCTGACAGAGCATGCTTTTGACGTTAATTTTTCAAGTAGCTGTTTCCACACAGGGAACTAACAAATCTGTACTACAAAGGAATAAGGACAAATCTATTCTTTCATAAATTTAAAACACGTTTCAAACTAACAGTCTTGGGTGATTAGTAAATACACTGAAAACAGCCTTAACTCATGTACCTGAATAGAACTTGAATATACATAGGAGAAATCCATGACAGACATGATTAGTATGAATTGTGGAATCTGTTATCACACTCTCTAATTACTACCATACAAATATATATGTTTATTTGTATTCTCAGGCAGCTTGATCCTGACACCAACAATTATCCCAGCTCTATCAAAGGTTTCTATTCTCTTGCAACTGAAAAATTTTCACTTGTAATACACCAAAAAGGTAGGATAATTCTTTGATAAAATCCCTGAACAGAGAGAGTCTTTGAGAGCAAGCTGAACACCGTTCACTGAAATGAGGTACAACTCTCTCTTCTCAAACACTTAAGATCTTCTATATTCCTACATTGGCTAACTGATGAGATAATCTACATAAAAACACGCACCCACTGTGTGTTTGTACCGAATCAATGCAACTCTCAGTCTACACAAATATGCCACTGGTATGTATTAAACAGATAGAACCTGCAATCTCAGAACGAATTTCTCAACTGATGTGAAGGATTGCGTGCTAATACCGTAACTTCATTCCTAGAATCCTCCATTTGTTTCAAGTTTTGCACCTTAACAGTAAATGTGTATAAATCAATCCAGTCTTTCTTCTACATAAACGGAAATGTACTTCACAGGAATATCATGGTTTGAATTTAACATATGAATGAAAATTGTGCAGGTGATTTTTCCGTAACAGAACATGTGCTTTTCATTTTAGTTATTAAAAATGCCACTTTACAGTCCCAGATTTGAGAATATATCCACTTGGAACTTGAAAACAGTACTTACATACACATTGTGGCTCTGTTGCCAAATATGCCTCAGTGCTCACATAGAATTCAAGATATCGGATTTGATGATTGAGAATTCTGAACCCTCCCCCAGAAAACTTATACCTCATGAAGAAAGTTGCAGATTTGGAGGAGATATGTTAATGCCTTTTACACTGAAATTTCATGGAGTAAACTGTAAGTTTCAATCCTTTTATAGTTAGACTTATTTTGTCAGAAGGAATGGGGTATTTCAATTTCAGCTTCCAGAGTCCTGTGTGTTACCACCAGTTGTGCCTTTAACAGCAAGTTTGGGTCACCAGGAATGGTTTAGTAAATCAGACCAGTTAGTACTAAGGTCGTTATAAAAGCTTCTGGGTGGGGGAGGACAGGTGTTTTGATTTATATTCTATCTGGCCCCCTGGACTGAACACCCCTACCATGTGTGTTGCTTGAAGCCCGCAAAGGTCCACTGTTTTGTTCAGACGCCTTATCCCACTAGGGGTAAGAAAGCATTTGGGGCATACCTGCCAGACCGTAGCTGTCTCTGAAAGTAATCTACCTTAAAAGGGAATTGGTGTACCGAAACTGCTCTGCAGATGAAAACAATGAAGAAAAAAACCCAAAAAACAACAGGAAAACCAGAGGATTTGCTTTAAAACACTACAACTGATCCAAGACAAAAACTAATGCATATATATCCATTGAAGAATCACTGGGTTTTTTTCTTCATCCACACAGAGAAAAATGAATTAATAATGACCTTGACAAAGCAGTAACTATAAGATACTTCCAAGCTGATGGTCCTGTGTGGTAGTATTAAAAATTTTGTGCTACTTCTGAGCAACTATTCAGTTCAACGTGATTAATCAGGATACCTTATCAAGAGAAATAGTAAAATACTATTAACTCAATTTAAGAGCAATATGCTGTATTCCCCCTCCCCCACCCCAAATTTTCTAATAATGCCAATATGACACATTTCTTACAAACACAGATCTATAACCATTGATACTGTTTTCAGGAAAGTACAAAAGCAACCCAAGAAGACTTCAGAAACAAAGATACTCTGAGGTGAGCAACTAGTAGAAAACACGAATTAACACTTTGTTATGTGAGAATAAATTGTAAACACAAAATAGAACTTCGATAGGTTGTTCTTATTGCTCTTTTTCTCAATGTATTTGCTGGATTTTGTTAGAAAGTAGATTATGACAAGCCACTGGGAGAGCTCCTGGTGAACAAAACAAGAGAATTCTAGATGCTCCAGTCTGCAAGTCAACTTCATCGGGGCCCACCTTAAACATCTGTATGTGAATGCACGGAGCATGGGAAATAAACAAGGGGACCTAGAGACATGCACATGCATGAGGACCTATGACCTCACTGGCATTGTGGAAACGTAGTGGGACGGCTCCTATGACTGGAGTGTCACAATGGAAAGATACAGGCTCTTTAGGAAGGACAGGCAGGGGAGACGTGGAGGGGGTATTGCTCTTTCCGTCAGAGACCATCTGGAGTGCGTGGGACTCCACCTGGGGATGGATGAGGAGCTGACTGAGAGCTTAGGGGTCAGGATTAAAGGGAGGGCAGGAAATGGTGATACGGTAGCAGCAGTTTGCTACAGGCCACCTGGCCAGGAGAAGCAAGTGGATGAGGCCCTCTACAGAGAGATAGCAGCAGCCTCACGTTCGCAAACCCTGGTCCTCATGGGGGACTTCAACCACCCCGATATCTGTTGGAGGGACAACACAGCAGGACACAAGCAGTACAGGAGGTTCCTGGAATGTGTTGATAATAGTTTCCTTCTCCAAGGGATAGAGGAGCTGATGAGGAGAGGTGACATGCTGGATCATGTTCTCACCAACAGGGAGGGGCTGGTGGAGGATGTGAAGCTCAAGGGCAGCCTTGGCTGCAGTGACCATGAAACGGTGGAGTTTGAGATACTTAAGGAAGTGAGGAGGGTGCACAGCAAGCTCGCTACCCTGGACTTCAGGAGAGCAGATTTTACCCTCTTCGGGAAACTGATTAGCAGAGTTCCATTGGATGAGGCCCTGGAGGGAAGAGGGGCCCAAGAAAGCTAGCGAATATTCAAGGATCTTCTCCTACAGGCTCACGAGCGATGCATCCCCATGAAGAGGAAGTTGTGTAAAAATGCCAGGAGGCCTGTGTGGATGAACAAGAAGCTCCTGGACAAACTGAGGTGCAAAAAGGAAGCCTACAGTGCGTGGAAGCAGGGACAGGTAGCCTGGGAAGATAACAAGCAATTGTCCAAGAAGTCAGGGATCAAGTTAGGAAAGATAAAGCCCTGATAAAATTAAACCTGGCCAGGGATATCAAGGGAAACAAGAAGGGCTTCTGTAAGTACGCAGGGGATAAAAAGAAGAAATGTGGGCCCTGCAGAAGGAAATGGAAGAACTGATTTCCCAGGATATCATGTCATATCGTATCGTATTGTATCGTA
>NW_010246703.1:0-11052 GCF_000690775.1 Eurypyga helias
GTTTTTCATCCACCAGTACCCCCACTTCCATGAAATTCATGGAAGTGATATACATTAAGGACTATTCAACCCAGACCTCTGGTTCTCAGAGAATAATTCAGATTAGAAGAATCATCTGGAGATCCTCTCGACCAGCCTACTGCTTGAAGCAAGTCTAATCAGATCACTTTGCTCAGGGACTTCTCTAACTGAATCTTGAACATCTCCAAGACTGGAGGTTCCACAGCCTGTCTGGGTAACATCTGAGTTATGTCTATTGCCTTGCATCCTATCACTGTGTATCTCTGGCAAGAGGCTGGCTGTCTTCTCTTTCATCCTGTGGTCAGGCCGCTGTAGACATCAAAAGTCATCCATTAGCTGCTTTCTTTGAGACTGAAGAAGTTCAGTCGTTTCAGCCTCTTACTCATAGGACATGTGCTGCAGCCCCTGAGCAGCTTGATGGACCTCTGCTGGACATGTTATGGCATCTCCATGTCTTTCTAGTGATGGGAAGCCCAAGACTGGACAGTATTCCAAATGTGGTCTCACAAGTGCTGAACAGAGGGTAAGGATCACTGCTCTGGGCATGGTGGGTTATATTCTTGTTGATAGAGCCCAGGATGCTGTTGACCTTCTCTGCTGCAAGAGTGTATTGTGGACTTATGTTCAACTGCTTGTCCACAAGGCCCCCTGCCTCCTTTTCTGCAGATCTGCTTCCCAGACAGTCAGCACCAGCTTGTATTGTTGTATTATTCCACTCCAGATACAAGAATTTGCATTTGCTTTTGTTGGAATTCAGGAGGCTTCTGTCAGCCCAGTTTCTGAGCCAAAATATTTTTAGAGGCTGAGAAAGTATTCTAAAGAAGTATCACTTCATCCTTTCTTTTCTAAATATTGCCTCAAGAATCCTCTTTTAACCCAAAAAGAGAGCAAGAGACTGGACTAGATGGAGTTATTCTATAAACTCTGCTAAGCTCTTTTAAAGAATAGTCATGAGTATATAATTGCAGGTCTCTGGATACTGAGTGAGTGAGTGGAGAATCTTTGCTGAAATCTCCAGTGAAGAGAAGGATATATTGATATGGCCAGATATATTTGATTCATAAAACATACTGGATTTTAAATCAAGTTTTGAAGACTTGGTTTTATAGAGCTTTGGGTATATTTCTGGTGTTCGGTTCTGCTTTTGGGCTAAGTATCTAAAAGCTACTTATTGTGGATTCTTTATGTAAGGTAAGTTCCTCAAACAAAACATTTCACAGAACTTAAAAGAGAAATCTTATTGAGGACAAAATTTATCCTGCATAGAGGTTTAAAAACAGATATTAGTTTGTCAACAGTTTGACTTTCAGCTCTGAGCTGTGTCTTTAACCTGTCTGTTTGTACTTTTTAGAGAAATTTGTCATTTGTTTCGGAGTCAGGGAAATTTGAATCTTTTAAAATTTGTTTCTTTGATGTATATATATATATAACCATATGTTGCAGGAGTAGTTGTGGAGTAGAAGAAAAAGATTTCTAATGCCTGAAAAAAATATTCTTTCCCTCCTCCTACACCCCAAAAAACCCCTAACACACAAACCATCATGTAAGCTATCCAATAAAGTCTCTTAACAAAATGTTTCTGAAATATTACTTTGAAAAATTACAACATAATTAAAATTGTTCAGCTCTGCAGTTCAGCCTACACCACAATTATAAGAATCTTGCTTCCTAAAAAGTTTTCATTAATGAGAGACTTGCAAACGTATGCATCAGTCTATTCATACTCAAAGATGTAAGTGGGACCTTAGTTGTGAATACATTTAAGTCATTAAATGATTTATTTACCAATAGCAGTGTTTGTAAATTAATGGGAATTAATTTCAGAACCAGACGCTTGGCCAAATGCAAGAAGCAAAGCACTTTCAAGATAACTTTGGCATGCCAAAGAAAAAAAAAAAATCCCACCCACAAACCTCATATTGACCCTCACAGGAATGAAATTATCTGTATCACTAAACAGTTAACTTTTAGTTATATGGCTGCATCTACAATGGGAGGAAAATGGAACAGTGAGGAAAACCTGAAATTGTACCTTTGCACAAAACTGAATGATTGCATAGTTGTCAGAAGTTTGTAAGGTAGATATCTTAAAGGCCTAATATTTCATCCATGCCAAAAGCAATTAAAAAGAGGACTTTCATGTAAATATTTTAAAGAAACATTTTAAATATTGAAACGCTAAAATATTTTAAAGAATACTTTTGTATTAATATTTTTTTTTACTTGTGTGTTATGCCTCCCAAGATGATTGATATTAGATATAACAAAAATCTGGTTTATGTTCCAGTTGATAGTAAACTGTAGTTTTTAAAGATGAAATTAGAAAATTGCTGTCTCAAAAGAAAAAAAAAAAAGAAAGGGCAGGTCTTTAGGTTAAATATTAATTTGAATGTCTACAATAATGGGAACATATGCTATTTAAGGAAGTTGTTACTCCACTGTGTAGTCAACAAGAATATCGATTAGAATTAATTCACTACAAAAAGTCTCCAATCATTTTTAACATAAGTTTTTCCTCTTTAACAGTACCCTGAAGCTTGTCTTTTTCGTGGTCAATTTAGCAACAGATTTGCAATTAATCATTTGTTGATTGCAATGAATGGTCTGTCGATAATATGCAGCTTACATTGCTAAAAGGGTTATACAGAGCTTTATTGTTTTCCTTTTGTCTTGGGAACACTTTGTCTAGCTGTGTTTCCTAGAATGGATTTTGAATAGATGTTTTGAAGTAACACATGCCAGTTTTAAAGAGACACCATGGACTGCTTTGAGAGTATTAATCAAGATATACCCTAACTTTCTTCTGGCATTACAGTATTTGGACATCTGTTCTGACTCCTTAAATATGACGTAGGACACATTGGCATAAATGAAGGGTTTCATTATCTTAAATGTCATAACATTTGTTTGAATTACTTTGTGTAGATTTTAAATGCTGAAATTGTAATCTTGGGTTTTTTATAGATTTCATTGTCCTTTCAAAAGGCTATAAAAATGGAAGCCTTTTAAAAATCCCATCCGTAATTCAGAAAGCATAATTTACAATTTGTGCAATAACAGTGAAATTGCTGTAGATGATACTTTAGTAATTTCAAACAGTGTAAGTATTTTTACTGAAATAAAAATGAGGGCAAAAAATGCTTCTTATTCCAGAAACAATGTTTTTGTCACAGATAATGTACAAATGAAGGTCATTATGAAATGCCCCTTTGGGAAATGTTGACATGGATTCTTTTCTTTAGAAAGGCATGACATCTCAAACTGCAACTTTCATTTTGTCAGAAAGAAATATCTGTTATGTTCCAAGTTGTCCTTAAAGGAGTGTCTCAGTAGTACATTTTGTTCATGTGGGTAGGAAATGGCTTTGAATACAATGTACATAGCTGAAACTAAAAGAAAGATTAAATTCTGGTCTCAGACTTTTCCAAAAGTTTGGAAACATTTAATTCATACTGATTTTTAAATTATGTAATTTTTTTGTAGTTTTTGACTGTTCTTTAGCAAGCAAAACTAAAACAGTAGTAAAAGTAGGATTTAACTGATTTACATTGCCCTTATTAATGCTAGTATTATACAAAATAGTTACACCATTAAAACATTCTTATTCCTAGATAACTTCTGAATGTCATATGGTTGTGATATGTATGCTTGAGTAAAAGTTAATGTTAACTACATTTGTCTTTGCTGTAATTACAGGGATTACTTACTACAAACATCAACAAGACAAGTGTCTGCTTACTGTGCAGCAAATTTGGGAATACCAGGTTGTCATTTAGTATTGATTACATTATTTAAGTAGCTGAGCAAAGCAGCACTTTAGAAACAGGTGCTCTTTGATTTGCAAATTTATAAAAATCTAGAAGCAGCTTTCAGCCTGCTGCATTGTTGTTTTTTAAGGTGAAAAGTTGAAGGGTGATTGGAGTAAGTTTTCATTTAGACCAAAGATTTATGTAGAACTTCTGGCTTATGAAGCAAATTGAATTATTGTTATCAAAAAAACCAGTGTGGTTCTCCATTTGTAAAATATGTTTATAATGTAACTATCTGGTCTGAAGTTCAGAGAAACTGTACCATTCAAAATGTTTGCTATGAAATTTTATGGACCTGATTCTGACCATGTGCTGTACATGCAAATAAAAGCATAGCTGCCATTTCTGCATACTTATAGTGCAGAATATAAGTCAGCAGGAGTAGGGAAGTAATTGTGTCCCTGTACTAGGCACTGGTGAGGCTGCACCTTGAGTACTGCGTTCAGTTTTGGGCCCCTCACTAAAGAAGGACATAGAGATGCTGGAGCGTGTCCAGATAAGGGAGACAAAGCTGGTGAAGGGTCTGAGAACAAGTCTTATGAGGAGTGGCTGAGGGAGCTGGGGTTGTTTAGCCGAAAGAAAAGGAGGCTGAGGGGAGATCTGATTGCTCTCTGCAGCTGCCTGAAAGTAGGCTGTAGTGAGGCAGGTGCTGATCTGTTCTCCCAGGTAACTGGTGACAGGACAAAAATAAATGGCCTCAAGTTGCATCAGGGGAGGTTTACATTAGGTATTAGGAAGAACTTCTTCACTGAAAGAGGGGTCAGGCATTAGAACAGGCTGCCCAGGGATGTGGTGGAGTCACCATCCATGGAGGTGTTCAAGGAATGTGTAGATGTGGCACTTGAGGACATGGTCTAGTGGGTATGGCAGTGTTGGATTGATGGTTGGACTGGATGATTTTATAGGTCTTTCCAACCTTAGTCATTCTGTGATTCTGTAATACGTCTCTTGCATATACTTGTCTGCATATTCTATGGCTTATTTCAAAGTCAGGACATTATTTTAATGGATACTGGCTCCAGAGAAGAAAGAAACTAAGTAATTTATTTTCTCACTCTGCTTCTTCCTGCCACTGCACTACAGCTTGCTACACCCTAAGCTGATAGTTTGGAGAGTAACTTTGTGAACAAGATAATTAATTTGGTGAATTGTACCCCAGTATTCAGTGTAAACAACTTGGCCTGCTGTAAAACCTCATCTGTGTTGGAAATCCTGAGTAAATGGGACTTATGCAAGGATATTTATGCAGACATAGAATCCTCCCAAACAATTTGAGGCTGAGAATAGGATACTGGTATAATATATTCAAAGCTACCATGAAAGCTATAAGTTGCTAAACAACCATGACGCACTGAGCCTGTCCAGATGGTTAAGCAAAAAGCATTATGCAAGTGCACACTTGGGATAGGGGATTTTTTTGCAAGAAAACTTAAGGAATTTCTCAGTTCCGCTGATCATACAATGCTCTAGACTTTTTCGCCAGTCTTCTGCAAACTTGGATCTATGGCATGTGAAAGGCAACAAAACATTTCTTTATCCATCTCTGAAGTATCAATGCAGTGCTTCTAAAGCAATTCAGATGTGTTGATTTTTTGAGGGTTCAAAATTCTTTATGTGTGAAATTATAATGACGGGCTTTAATGCAGTTTCCAGGGTTTCTGATCACATCATGAAGCATATTTTTTTATTTTGCTCTGAGATTGCTTAATAGTGAAGTAGTATTGCATAAATCTGTAGTGAAATACAGAATTGGTAGTTTCTAAAGTTGCTGGGTGTTTTTTCCTTTTCAGTGTGAAGCCAATTTTAACTGCACGTTAATTTTGTTAAAATATGTGTACAGTTCTTAATTATTAGTGAGATGGATACAGTAAAGTGCAAACTTTTGCTGTCCCTAAATATCAATGTTCTGACAATAACCTGTGACTTATTGCCTTTTTACCACATAATAGAACCTCTCTGTGGAATATATAAATATATTTAACCTCAAAGCTTTTTAATGTCCAGAGCCTACAAAAATAGGTACTGCATAACCTCTGTGTGCCATACACTGGATAGATGATCTCTGTAAAAAGGTTTAGGTATCTAAATTATTTAGTCAAAACAGCTATAGAAAAATTTTGTTCTGTTTAAGTAGGAAAATATATGTGAATCAATTTTGTAAAATTTTACTTTCCCCTCCGTTTAAGTGTTCAAGGCCAAGTTGGATGAGACTTTGTGCAACCTGATCTAGTAAAAGGTGTCCCTTCCCATGGTGAGGGGGTTGGAACTACATGATTTTTTTAAAGCCCCTCCAATCCAAACCACTCTTTGATTCTATGATTCTGTGACTAAAACTACCGTAAGCACATCTTCATAATTTGATGTATTTTAACACTTTGCCATATATCCAAATACTAAGGTCAGAAAAAGCTTTCTGTTCTACAAGCCATAGTATATTTTATGGGTTTTTTTGAATACAGGATCTGATTATTTATACAGAATATCTTTCTCAGTCCCTAAATGCTCGGTAAGATGACATCTAGTTCCACTTTTTTACTCTGGTTTCTATTTCAGATAGGCATTATCCTACAGAGCTTAGGCTGTATTCAACTTGAGAGCAATTGATATTTAATGCTTTTTGTAGTAACTAATTATATTAAGTTTTTGTGATAGCAGACGTATTTCAGGGAATATTAACCCCTTATTTTTCATGGAAATATTCGTTATTGCCATGTAGTATGTGATTTGGTTTTGCACTCCAGGAAGGAGTCTGGTCATTTACACTGTGTATGAAGACTTGTATGCATTCACCTTTAAAGTTCCAAATCTGAATAACAGTGGCAGTAAAACCAACATGTGATTAA
The DNA here is from genome assembly GCF_000690775.1 of Eurypyga helias. Lineage (NCBI taxonomy): Eukaryota > Metazoa > Chordata > Aves > Eurypygiformes > Eurypygidae > Eurypyga > Eurypyga helias. The sequence continues at coordinate 6,674 of NW_010246703.1, forward strand.
GATCATCTGCCTGGGTCTAATCTGTTCAGTCTATTACTTTTATGAATAGTTTAATTCTACTTCTGTCATACATTTATCGATACATGGGGAAACCACTGTGGTGTTGGTAGGCTTGGCATAAGTAACTCATGTGAATCTAGCTCATAACTCTTGGAGGCTTCTCAGTTGCTCAGTTATTTTCAAACTACCTGTTAAATAGGTTTGTCTCAGTTTAAGTAAAAACTCTTCTGCCAGTTTCACTATGACCTCATTCTGCTGTAAGGCAATCTGGCTCTTTTGCATTAGCTGTGAGCACTAGGGAGAGCCAGTCCATGTTTGGGTACTTCTATTAGACTCAGAATTGGAAGCCCTCAGAGGCTCTACGTATAGTTAACATGTTTAATCACTGAAAAGAGTAGGATACCTCTCATTCTTCTCCCACAAAGATAGCATTCCCAAGGGTCTATAAGCATGCTCTGCAGTTGCTTTTGCTACCTCCTTACAGCTATGGCATACTCTGACAGACCCTTAAGGTCTGAACTGGATCCCAAGTGCTTACTAGTACAGCAATATGGCCTACATCAGTGGAGGAGAAATGAAAAAGAAAGCAGGAAGGAATCTCTGTAGAAGTCTGTGTGGGAATTAGGATGCTTATATGCTTGGCCAGGACAGAAAGCCAGGACTTAATCACCAAATGGTGGCAAGAACTGAAGGCCAAAAAAAAAAATATCCTGGCAATCACTACCCACTCAAACTGTGGACAAAAGATGTTGCTCTCAGTACATGGCACTTCCATGGCCTTCATGTAGTCGTTACACTGGGCATTTGACAGTGCGGACTAGGTTTTCTTATCACATTGGACTATTCTGCAGCAGCTCGCTTACCTACACCACAAGCTTCTTGTTAAGACTAATGCTGCATGAAAGATTGGCAACATAAAATTGTGGAGAGCCATAACGCAACAAAAATAAAGACTACGCTTGTGTTAACTGCTTCTGGACCAACAGAATTTGAAACTAAGCAGTCCTGAATTTCATGAGAGAAAACATAGCTTGTTCTGCCATGCGCTACACTTTGCAAGAAATCTTTAAATAGCAGGCTGCAGAAGTAAAATATATGAAGAAGAAACTAAGCAGTGAAAGCAAAGGGGAAAATAAATATAGTAATTATGCAACCAGTGTCAATTGAACAATATCAGAGGGGTGGGAGGAAGGAAGAGAGTGAAATCCCAAATTAAAACAAGAAACCTCTAGGTCAGTACATTGTTGGTAGGTGGATCTCACATGTCAATGTCTAGCCTTATGACCCAGGTAGATTTGCAGGTGGTGGAAAGAGTAAATCTAAGGAAGGTGTTTTCTTAGACATGACATTTATGTTGAATACAGTGAACAAATATCTTAGTCATCTGCAGGCTCTCTGAATTCATCACTTTTTCATCACTTACATACTGAGGTGGAACACTCAGGTTGGTAGTATTGGCAGGGGCTCTTCCTCTGCAGGGCAGACAAGCTGTGGTGAATTTATCAGCACAGGATGAAAATAGGGGGTGAGAACAGAAGAAATGGGTACTGACACTGATCCTGTCAGAGAGAAATTATCACAAATTATGTCAGAGGGGGAAGTTCTGGAGGAAGATTCTGGGAGAAATTCCTGAAAGGGAGAGAATTGGTGTTAGTGACAAAGAGACACTTGTCAAATAATGCAGAACATAGAAGTTAACTATACTTCTTTTAGAACAAAAAAAAACTTTCAGAAGTTTGGCTCATTTACCACAAATCAAATGGAGAAGATGATGAAGGTGAAGAATGTCAATGATAATGCAGTTAGAAGAGGTGAACAGGGCAATCCTAAAATCTTTCCACGGAAGAAGCTTGACACAAATGAAAACCTCTTTAAAATTAAAGTCTGAGTTATGAGGAGATTAAGAAAACCTGTGTCTGATAGCTGTATGCCTGCCTAACTGGGCATAACATAGATGAATACAAAACCAAAGAAAATAAAGTAGAAGGATTCAGGAAATATTTTGATCGATGCAACACAAGAACAAGTGCAGATATTGAGCAAAAGCCAAGAAAGTTACTTTTAGGCCTGTAAGAAAGAACAAAGAGGCTACATAAAAGATGTGAGGGAGAGGATCTTAGAAAGTTTGTTGTGAATCAATGGAGAGTGAAAATCTGTAGCTAAATAATCTAACATCTAGCCGTAATTTATGAGTATGTTATGATTTTTTACAAATTAAGATTTGTGCAATAGGGAAGATAATAAATAATCTAGTACAAAAATTTTAATTTCAAATTGAAAACATAATGAATGAGGAAAACAGTGACCTTTTTCAATTAAGAAAAAAATATTCTTTCCAAGTGTAAATCAATGAGAGATATTTCAGTGGGTTTGCATGCTTCCTATATAAATAAATATCTGGTTTGGAAACAAATTAATAACATAAATATGTATTGAAATTATAGGGTTCTGTTGCCAAGGTTTTGACTAACAAATAATGGGAAGTTGCTAAGGAGAAGGTGAACATTTATTATTTGATACTTATCAAGCAAATGATCATATAAAATGGGTGGTAATAAAAGATTTGGCTTGAACCCCAGTGAAGATTTCAGAGGACTGCTCAAACTTTTGTATTTCAGACATAGCTTAATAAAATTAAGATGCTAAATGTGCTCAGCTTCTTGTATGGTTTCTAACAAAACATTTACAAACAACAATTCAGAACAGAACCTTGTCTACATGCCTTGTGGAAGAAACTTTGTTCTTACTGTTGAGCATACTGCCAGGATAGAGAAATCATCCTGCCAGTTTAGGCACCTAAATTAACAGCCTAAATTTACCCCCTGAAAATACTACTCTAATGCCAACTTAATCAAAGCTCAAAATAAAAATACCCAAAATTGTTTGTTTGTTTGTTTAGGTGTTCTGTTTTTGCTATTATAGTATTTGAAAACCATAAATAAGTAGAATTTAATTTTTCAAGACAGTGCACAAGCAATTATTCCTTATCCTTAGTGCAGTGGCAATAATTAACATTTCACAAAAAAAAAACCAAAAAAACCAAACCTTTTCTCTCCTCAGAACTGCAAAAGTTCTGTGCATGAAAGTCTAGGTCAAGTCATTTCAAGATAGACAGACTCTTAAAGTGAACTTTATTTCTCTGTTTTTTCCTGAAGATACCTGTGAACCATGGCTGTGTGTTTCTGAAGAACAGCTGAAGTACCAACCAATTTCATTGCATTGCATTGCTTATATGACTTTCAATCTGAGCTGTGTCCTTGATTATGTTATGCTCAAACTCATTGTGCAGAATTATTTGGGACAATTTCACCATAGTTCTCCATCAGCTGTTATGAGAAATGCTACTGAAGGTTTACCACAGAGGTCTTTTTAATATACAAGATATTTAATACACTCTATATGGCTGTGTTGGCTAATTGCCATGTGATCACTACTCTTTTTAATGACCACATAAACACTCAGCATGAATCTCGAAGAATCCTTCTCTAGTTACAGTAAATTTAGGGTGACCAAATATAAAGAAAGGAAGTTGTGCTCAGTCACAGTATATCCTGAGCAGAGCTCATCTTGCAGGGTACATGTCCTCTGCATTGTATTGAACCAAAGGGCACAGTTTGTTTTAGTCATCTAGTCTGATAATAACCCAACTGTCTTATGTCCCTGTCTTTGATGGTTTTTGAATTTGGTTAGTGACCTCAGAATATAGATACATAGAAATCTAGTGTCAGTTCCTAAAAACCAAAATAGCTCCTCAAAGAAAGTCCTTGAGATACTGGTACAAAGACTTGTCTTACAGGACTGGTCCCTGGACTCTTCCCTACCCAGCTGGGACATGTGGTCACCCTATATGAACTGATGGATAGTAAATTCTAATAAGTGAGTTTTGTACTTGTCCACTAGTTCTATGCTACAGAGTTATATGTAGGCAAAACAGAGGTGTGTTGTTTTGGTTTTTTGTTCTTTGGATTTTTTTTTTTTTATTTGAGTAGTTTTGGGTTGTGGGGCTTTTTTTGGGTTTGTTTGAGGTTTTGGGTTTTTGGGGGGGGGTTTGTTTGTTGTTCTGGGTTTTTTTTTTTTTCTAACAAATATATTTTCCTTCAAAATAGATTCAATTTTCTGTCTGTATGAAATATTTCTAATACCAAATTATGTATATGTAGTGTCAGAAACTCAATAGAGATCTGACTTCAAACGAAAAGGGAGAGGGAATATGCTGTTCCAAATATTTTCTTACAATTTCCGGATATACCATCCTCTGGTCTTCTGCCTATCACTTATAAATACTGTGGTTACTGATGTTTCATCCTGGGTTTGGAGATATTACCTATTTAAATGAGTGTTTAAAATATGAACTGCCACTTGACTTAGTAATGCATGTA
>NW_010246703.1:11065-45932 GCF_000690775.1 Eurypyga helias
ATGTATTTAAACTTGACCATCAAAGGGCTGGCTGTCAGGAATATCACTGACAAAATGAATAACATTATCTTGACAGTTTCTGTGTTTTTCTTGGAAAACCAAGTTTTTCAGATTATTTTTTCTCAGATTTTTTCTCAAGAAAATGAATTATCACTATCTTTTAGTAATGCTGTATCAAAAAGATCTTGAAATCTTTTCTTGCTATGACCTTCTCAATGTATCACATTTCTCAGATACTGGCTCAGAATATCAGTAGAAAAGATGACTCTAGTAACTAGTGTTTTATCAAAAAGTAATGTATTAATGATTTTCTTTTTTTTTTTTTGGAAGATCTCTTACTTTGTTTCTCAGGTTAATATGTGTAATTTAATAAAAAATACCTGGGAGTCAAATATGAAATGACAGATAACAGGTTGATTCAAACAAGGCAGTACTTGAAGCTTTACCTTTTTCTAGACCTGGATCATTGAATGGTTCAGTTCTTGCTTATCTGAGGCTGTTGACTTTTATGGGGTGGGAAATACAAAAAACAAAGGATGTCTTTATGGATTTTGCTTTGTGTGTGCATGTACGGAAAGTGGAATGTATGTTTGTTTACACAGAAAATAATTTTTAGTTTAATGCCACTACAGCAAACTTTTCTTAATCCATTTTTAGTGATATTTTTTGTATATCTGTACTATTCCACATTAATAACTGATGGGAGCTAACTGGTTGTTCAGGTTAGATTTGCATTCTGATCCAATGATTACAGGTCTTAATTATCCCCTAAGCTTCCTACCCTTGTGGATCCAATAAGCCTTAATTAAAGAGGCATCTTAGAAAAAAATAATCAAACCATTTATATCCAAAGAAGATGCACACTGGACATTTGTTTGTTCACCAGCATAAAAATTATTATTTAATGGAAATTTTAATCACAGCAAGCTTATAGATAGATATATATTAAATGCATTAATCTTTCTATAAGGTTATTCACAATGTATAAGGTTACTCCTCTGAAAAGACTGCTTCAGATTGCTTTCCGGTAATACTAATACCCATTAAAAAGATGAATATATATGTGTGTAAGTCAATCATAAGGTATTAAAGAGGTGTAGCAACTTAAGCTTCTTTTCTTCTTGGCAGGTCACTTTGAGAAATGTCCTAGTTCAATTAAAATATTTTTTCCATTTCCTAGGAATAGATTCAGATATGCTCTGTCTGTTCTCTATCTTATCTTCACTGTCAGGATTTAAAACAAACCTGAATGAGATACAAGAAGGATAGTCCAGATACTTCAGACTCTGAAAAGGTTCAAATTAAGGGTGTATATTACATGTATATGTCTACATGTTCATCACACATATATCCAGGTTGAATATTTGGGAAATACAGAGGTACATTTTTAAAGAGTCTGTTTACAATCTCGTAGAATTTAAACTCTGATAAACTGCATTTTGTGTTCTTCAAACACCCATGCCTTCATCTCTGTTCTCAAATTGCTACAGGAGTGGAAACCATCTGAACTAAAGAGGTATACAAAAGAGAACAGGGTGTGGTAGGGTTTTTTTTCAGATTAGATTGGTGATACTATGAAATGAAAGTTCAGAGAAATAACCATCACTTAGGCTATTGTCATATATTGCATAAGGCATGTAAATGACTAAAATATTGTATATCTTAAAAAAGCAATAAACGTTTCAGAATAGTAGTATAAAACTCAAATATTCATATAATATTCTTAGAAACACAAAATTGGCTAATTAGTTAATTAGTTCTGTATTTCAGTGCTCTATATTCAGCTGTAATTTGTGCACCATCATTGATTTTGATGCAAAAGCAAAACTCCATTCTTGGATGCTCTTCTGAACAATAGTTCAGTGCTTTATGTATAAAATGAGCTTTGTGACTGAAGCATGGATGTAGTAAAAGACACTAGTTTCATATTGCAGTGATCCCATAAGACCTTCCTCCTCCTTCTTTCCCCTTGCAACAGGCCTGAAAGTATTGTGTCTCCTCAGATTATTATTAATAATAAAGCTCTTGCAAATTTTAGGCATGTTTGTATGTACATACAATATGTTACTTCTAAATATTGAAAATATTTAGATTCAGGTATAGTATTGCTGGGAAACTATCTCAGGCTAACATACATATAAATTTATTAATAAAAATTAATAAATAATGCCCACAAGTGATATTAATTACAGACCAATATCTGACTGTGAAATGACCTTTCTAAAACAACTTGTTCACTTGTTACCTTACTAGGTAGTATCATGAAGCATGTGAGTTTGCTTTACTGATCCCTGGGTTTTCTCTTTTATATCAGTTCTATTATCAGATGCAAAAATTATTTCTCATATTTTACTGGCCATCCACAATATAAGGTACTAGGAAAGGTCAGTATATTAAAGCAACAATATGCAAACAATATTTGGCTTATCATGCATGTGGATATTGCCATGTTTCTCACTATAGTTAAGTATGTTATTTTAATATAGTTTTTAACACCAAAAAAAAATAATTCTTCATTGGTCCAACAACAGTGTTATGCTCTTAATAGGTGCCTCTAGATGCCTCTTTTTGAAATGGCTGAATGAAGTCTTATAAAATGAATCCTGTTTCACATGTAGTTACTGTTATATGTAGCTCATTAAGTTAGTTGGTCCATTTTACAGTCAGAAAATGTTCAGGCAGGGAAAAATTTTGATCAAATCAACCTTGGATGGAAACAACTGCCTGTTTGCCATCTGCAGTGGCCATTGATCTCTAACTCGTTTGTGCCTTGCATTTGTTATGCATGAGTAAGCACATTAGCCTTTTCATTTCATTCATTAGACAGTTAGTCCTTGATTAGTGTTTCCTAGTTTCTGTCAAATATGCTACTACTCCTTTATTAATTCTGTCTTGGGTCTGTCTTTTACTTCAGTGTGTAGAAAATTAACGGTTAACAACAGCAGTAGTCCTTTCATTTCTTTTTCATATAGAACTGGCTAACAAATATACTTTTCTAATGCTGGCACATCTAATGTTGGGATAAAGTGTGAATGATGGGTCTTTCTAAAGTTAACAGAGTTCTTTCTTTAGTTCAGCTGTAGGCTTTGTTTAGAAGAGTGATGTCTCAGGGTTTACTGGCAGCTTTATTTCATCCCTCTCCAAGAACTGTGGGATCACCTGGATACTTGTGGATATTTGCCTTATAAAATTGCATTGCACATAAACATAAATTTAAAGTAACAATGAGTGCAGTTGGAAAATATAGCACTGAAAGTTTCAGATGACAGGACAGAACAATAAGGCATTTTATGACGAACACCTGTTCATTGATTAAGGGGTTTTGCTGTCATTTCCTTTTAGGACAGTCAAATGTTAAATGACAATTCCATTCTTAAAGATAATAGGACAACAAATAAATAATGTATTGATGTACATAAAGCAACAAACTATATAAATCTTTAGAAACTGGATAATGAGTTCATGAATAAAGTGAATATTTTAATGGAGTCAGCACATTTAGTGTCACCACTAAGTGATTTTATTTGATCAGTCTTCACAAGTTTTTCCTAAAAATTCTTTAGTATGCTGCATCATTATGTAGGTAGGGGGTGTGTAAAATCTTGTGATCTATTTATTGCTTTTCTATTCATCATTTAAAAAGTTTATTTAAATTATATTGCTCTATCTGAACAATTTTATCTTTGACATAATTTCATACTTCTTTTTTTTCAAAGTACCCTTTAGTTAGTAAACCAAACCTGAAGGTTGGACCAGTCTCCAGAGCATGGCCTGTTTAAGATTCCAGTAAATAAAAGAAGTATTTAGTCATATAGTGTTGCAGTCGTGCTTGATGTTATTCGTTATCTGTATATCTGCACTAAATGCTTGCTTATTTGAGATTTATATTAACATTTATTGGCTTAAATAAAGATTATTTTAAATAAAATACTTTAATCATGCTTAGAATCAGCAATAAGATAAAATTGAAGTAAAGTATTTAATTTTATTTTTCCCCCCAATGCTGATTCTTATGGTTTAAAAATAGAAATTTAGAATGTTGCTAGATATAGACGTCATACTGAATTTGATACTTTTCTCAGATTCTTAGTTTTTTATATTTCCACAGTCTTTAAGTCAATAAATAATGTACTTTTTCTTATACATGATAATTGATTGCAGTGATAGTTTTATTTGCAGTTTTTGTCACACTATTTACATGCAAAGTGGAATTGATTTAAATTTCTTACTTAATGAACAACTTCTTATATTTAGATTCTTAAAAAATTATCCAAATGGATTTCTCTGTGTTTACTATCTCCTGCAAGACTGAAGAGTTTGTAGATTCCATATTCTCACACCTCATTCAATGCATACATTAAATTTGGAAAAAAACCCCTTTTTTTCTGTCTTACTTCCCAGTTTGTAAATTTTTAATGAATTAGTATGTGAAATAAATATTACATGATCTGTAATAAGGAAAACATTATTTTCATACCTACAAAGGAGATATAAAAATGCTGTGAAAACTGCTTCTAACACATAAGTTCAAAATTTTCTCTTTCTAGCAACTCCCACCACCACAAAGGTTTGATTTTTCTTCTAAATTGTTATACACACATAAGTAATATACAGGTATTTCATTTCACATACATATTATTTGAATCTATTATTAGCATCATTTACTACAATTTAAAATATTTTGGTAAAATATATTTAATTTCATTTCAAATGATTTTTCTTATATTAATCCATTTTTTCTCCCACATGATTTTACGCCCTGACATACAGCATTTGGGGTATCTACTGGCATTTATTCATATTTTCTACCATATTTTAGAGGAAGCCGTTGAATGGCCATATGCAAATATCAACCTGCATGCAACTAAAGTATCTCTGTGGAATCTATCACTCACCTTTACTAAAGGAATAGATTTCATAGACTTTATTTAGTATTCCAACAAGAAAGAACTGTATGAATAGTCTTATTGTAAACCTTTACTGGATCTGGATGATATTTGCTGTACAGAAGTAACTATCATGTCTGATAGTTTGTAAAAAGGAATAATGGACGCTGTAACAAGTCTAATAAATTGTTAAGTTCAGACATATCCCATTCTTGGAACAGGCTACCTGTAAGCTTCCTAAGTGTTAAGTATTGGTCTTGTTGAAAATGACAGTTCATTAAACACCCTACAAATTATATGCATTGTTTACAGTTTTGGTCTTCTCGTTTGCAATTTTCCTGTCATGATAGGTTTATGGTTTTCTTTCCCTTGTTAGGATGCTTCAATTGCCCACAGATTCCATATCATGAGAGAAAAACATCCGGAGAAGTTCAACAGTAGGTAAGAATCTAAAAATAGCTGCATATTAAAAGATTGTTTCCATGTTATTTTCCATGTATGTTTTGTGAGGGATTAAATTTTGCACATCTTTTAAAATACTGATTCTTATAAAAAAGAGGAAATTGGTGCATTTTATATTACGTATATGCTCCCAGACTGCTTGTAATGTAACTGGTTTATGTTGACTATTTCAACTGAAATGAATAGCATTATAAATAAACTGTTCTCACATGCAAAATGTTTGACTTGTAAGACTAGCATGGACAAGATGATGCACTGTGGTATCTGAGAATCTCTGAATTGACACTTTGCCATTAGGCATGAAGAACACTTATTAGACAGCTGCAGATGGTGATCCTTATGTTTCATTCCCACACGCACACTGGTACATTGACAGGGGACTCTTCCATATATACTCTTAGTAAGGGCAAGCGAATGCCATTTTACACATAAATGCTTTTATCATTAAACAGCTTTGGATATGTAAAAAAGTCAGGAATGAGACTTTGCATCTGTTCCTTGTGTTGCTTTTTCAATTTGCAATGTTATCTCAGAGCTTTTCTGGAGATTAAAAATGTATTACAACATGTACTGTAAATTCACCTTCTTACATTATTTGGTTTCTTGAGTAGATAATATTCATAATGCAATCCTTAAGTTTGTCTCCTCTTATTTAGGTAATTTATCACATAAGTTATGATGGGCAAAAGCAACATTGCAGAAACTTTAACATTTAAAGGCACATGAGGAGAAGAAAGTAAGATATGAAATTATTGGGGATAAACAGGGAATATCTAGAAATAATAGTTAACACAAGTATTTTGTCATTATGAACGGAACCTTAGCCATTCTTTAGTTTTCCGCGGGGGAGACTTGGAACATCCTGTGGGGATTCAAATTTTCTTAGACCTGAGGATGATAAAATGTGTTGTTTCTACAGTTGTCTTAGAGCTGTACAGAATGATGTTTGAATATGTTTCAATATTATCCAATTTCTTACTGGTTTTATGTTGAAAGTATAAATTTTACATTTAACAGTAATGGATTTTTTTTTTTTTTAAATACTCAGTCTGTTTAGCATCTATACATAGCATACTGTATACCTGAGTGTATGTTTCTTTTTAAGTTCTGCAGTAAATATGTATTTTGTATGACCTGCTCTTCCTACCTCTGATGCTTCTCATTCTGAAAGAATTATATTATGAAAAAATCTGAATTTGAGCCTGATCTGCACATCCCAGTGTATTATACTAGTTCACCAGGGCTAGAGATATTGGACATCTAGCAAATGCAGATATTTTAGGCCCTGAAGATGAAGCTAGTTTATCAGTGGTCTTTCTGCATATTTTCAGCAGTTGGCAATTATAATTTATAAAAAGATCAGCTAATAACATGAGTTTCAGATCAGATTTCATGTCACAATAAATCATATGCCATTAATAACATCTGCTAGCAGACTCACCTTGAAATTCATCTATATTTTAAGGAACCTGATGTTTCTAACATTATGTTAAGGAAATTAATTACAAAAATATATAGTTCCAATCCCTACATGCTTTGGTACTGTGATATTGAAAGAACTTGAAAAAAGCCAAGATTCTCTTGGTATTGAAAGACTGTTCAGAAAGATTGTGCATTTCTAAAAAAAGAATGTAAAGACTTAAAGTATTGTAAGAGAGACTGATGTTTTAAAATGTTTCTTTTTGTGTATAGTGAGAAAAAAAATGCTGATTTCTATCTTTGTTGAATAGAATTTTCCTAATGATGTTAGTTCACAAATAGTTTGTTCTGCTAACAGTTATTTGCATGTGGCAACACTTCGTAATACGTTGCAGCAGCGTTTTTCTGCAGTGTGTGAAAATAAAACCCTTTTTTAGATGTCTGTTGAACCATAAGACTTTATTCAGCAGTGTAGAGTTTTCTGTGCAGTCTAAATTATTTAGGATCAGCAAGTACAGCAAAGGTCAGATTCATAGTGGGCTCCATAATTAATAGCACTTACTCGTTTGAAAATCCTACATTATCAAATGTGAATATCTCCCATGATTTAAAAAAAAAACTAATTCTTTCATGGGTTTATGTTAGTTTTCTCTTGCCTGATTTTCCAAGGTGTTGAGCTCCCACAGCTATCATTCAGTTTTGTAGAGCTGATCCTCACACTGAGGTTCTACTCTGAACATGAGTATGTAAAAAGTTTCCTCACTGCAGAGAAACTTGAAATTTATGCTTCTTGCAGAGGTCTTTTGAAACCCAAATGTGTTGTATTTGCTGCAGTGAAGTGAGTTAGGTTAACTTTGGAGTTGGAGAAACTTTTGCTTTAAATCCTGGTAATGATCCTCGGATTAAGTAAGGGCGTTCCTTGACACCCCAATCCCAGTTTTCATGTGTAACTAGAGCATACTAATATGGAAACTCCAGACATGTTATACTTGCATGTGAAAGGAGAACCTTTCTGCACTTTTTTAATCTTCTTAAAATGAATATGAGACCATATCACAAGACTTAGAAGGACTTTTTAATGACTACTAGCCAGTATTGTAGAATGCTTTGGAAGTAGGTGACCAAACTATCGGGACTTATTTTGAAACTTACAGTGTTTGTAGATTTTGTACAGAAAGACTTAGCATTTCTGATTTATTAAAAACACAGATAAATAAATAAAAGTGTAGATTTCTAAATGGCCCACAGATATTTAAACATTTAGGTCTTTGGAAAATCTCGGATTATGTATGTGTAAATACTCATGAATTAAAAATCCACATTATCTGTTGTTTCTTAAATCTTCAAATAACTTAGCAACTATCTTTTGACATTTCTTTTCACTGAATCAACTGCTTGTTCCAGATTCTTATTAATTAATAATTTATTAATTAAATTGAAATCAAGTCCTTTTGTCAAACATTCTGTGTTCAGAAGCTTGTTTCACTGAAAAACACTTAATGCATTACTTAATACTTAATCATTTGAAAATGTTATATTTGTAAGCTGCAAAATGAAATGACTCCATATTGTTTTCCAAATAAGGCTCAGCATGAATGTCTAGCCATGATTTAAAAATATTCATTACTTGTGCCTAAAATGGATCTGCAGGAGAAATTTTTTTTTTTTTTGTGATGGTCCAATAGAAATGATCGGAAGTGAGAACATATTAGGATCCCCACCTCCGTCAAAAGAATGAATTCTAATATGCCATTTCAAGGAATAGTATCTTCAGATCATTAACATGATTATCAGAAACCAGTACTGACATTGCATTAAGATTTAAATGGGTTCAGGAAACCGAGAATCTCAGCTGTCACATTTCCCACTCGTCCGATGTACTGAGAACCCTGTGCTTGCAAAAGCAGGGTTCACTTCCCAGCATCCCCTGCTTAAGAGGAGGGTCAGATTTTGTGATTTCAGTGTGGAAGGTCTGAGTTAACCCCAGGGGAAAGAAAACTTGCAAAAGACAGTGTTTCAAGTAACACTATCATTAAACTAGGACATACTGTTGAAATGATTCAGTTAGGCCAAAATGCCCTGCAGTGAGATCTGTGTAAACATCATAGACTTGATGCTGGGAATAACAGATGAATGAGTTATGTGATTGGAATATACACACAGAAACAAAGAAAATGTTCAAAAAATTAATTCAAGTTGATGCTAACTATTCTAAAGCATTATTCAGTTAAATTAGGCATGCTAATTTGACCCTCTGGCACCCAGTAGTATGCAAGATATTTGTTTGTCTCAGTAAACTAAAGCACAATTTCTAAATTGCTTTTACTGTCTTAAGTACATCATCTTTGAGCATGTTTTGACCTACATATTATGTGGCCCTGGTTTAATCTGGGAAGGCCACAGAAAGCAAAGATGGGTGAAATGGCAAGTAAATGATTCTTTAGCAAGTTCTTCCATGAGTGCCAATTTGAGTACTGTACTATACAATGTAGTCATAGCACTGTATCTTGACTGACCTCATAAAAAAAAAAAATAAAAGAAGAAAGAAACAATCCTGTCATACAAACATTATTATTGTATTCAAAAGCTTCATTGTAAAATATTTCTAATCCAGCATGGCAGCCAGAACACAATTATTCTACTGGAATATTGGAGATCCCCAAATCACTTGCTGTTGAAAGCAAGTGCTAGTTTCAATCATTTGTCAGGAGGTGAATAAAATGCTACATTGTCAGATGTGCTTAACCTTTGTTTTAAAGTTGGCTTATTTCAGCTTTGAATTAAAAGTAAAAATATTTAATTTTGAATAGAACAAAAATAGTTTAATATTTTCATTATTCTTCCTGTTTTCAGCTTAAGTGATGGCGTCTCTTGGGTTGAATCACAACTGCATATTTGTGGTGAATATACTAGTCACCAGCACAAAATTCCTAACTTGAGTTGAAGACATTTCAGTCTCTTTGCTTCCACCTCTCTCCCTCTCTGATTGTGACTGAGCAGAGAAAACTTACAAAGACACTGGCCCCACAGAGCGACCAGATTGCAGACATCTGTTACCTGTCCCATTGAACCCACAGGTTTCTTTTCATAAAAGGATAGGACTCCAGGGAACAATCCCTCTGAACTCAGGCAGTATTACTGCAATCATAGTCATCAGAAGAAGCAACACAAGGCAAAAATAATTATCATAGTGTGAAATATTTTCACATGAGCAAGAGATGGCTTGTAGTTAGATAGTTTAGTCTGCCTTACTCTTGGATATATGTTTGCAGACAGAAAGGAAAAAAAAAAAACCAACACATTTTGTCAGACTTCTTCAAACATGCCATAGCTCATCTTTAGAATCTAGAAATGCCTGAAGTGTATAATGTGTGCTTGAGTTTACTGAGCTGGGACAAGAGAAGATATTTGGTGTATAATGCTGATTCAGCCTACCTGTTTCTGTTGTCTGCAGTCTGCATCTGCAGTATCTGGACCTCTCTCTGACACAAGACTTCACATTTTTATCATTTCTTTAGAAAGTGTTAATGGGCTAAGGCCCTCTACTTGGGAGACTTCTTACTATGTTCAATGTTATTCTGTAGTGGCTCCCTGGCATAATGCTGTGGTTGGGGAACCCTAGGCTCAGACCCGTGAGGACTAGAGACAGTGTGCTATATAAAACATATTCTAAGTTGGCATCCCTAAGCCCTGAGCATCCCCTGTGATTTCAAAGTACATCTTTGAAAGCACTGTGCTGTATCAGACTGCAAGTAGAGCACTGAACTTATGTTTGTGTTCTGAGGGTCCTCAGCTGTCAAATTCACTACTGCAGCACTAAAATGTGGTCAGATTTTGTAATGTTAATATGGTAAGGGCTGTCTGTTCATTGGGCAATTCCATTGGAGGTGTTGTGAAACACCTGCCATTCTGCACTTTTGAAATCAAACTACTGAAATATTTAGCAATATCTATATACTATATATTAACACTATATGGGAATGTTGTTTTCCTTTCAGGAACGATATGTGTTTAAAAGGTAAGTAATGATACCCAGCTATTAAACAAACAGTTTCTTTAGAAATTTTCAAGTGAAATATATAGATGTGTTATAGGGTGAAAATCATTGCATTATCTAGGAGAAAGGATAGTTTAACATGGTGTACAAATATATAGAGGGATTGGACCAGCATGCATTGTACAAGTAACAAACGGTTGATTCACAACAGGTCTATCCATATGCTATAGGCCAAGGTCAATAAAAAATAATTTTCCTCAACTGGTGTCAGTCTGGTAAAGGAATTTATTGAAGATGATGTTTCATTAGTCAGAGTAGGTCATTGAATCTTTTCTATGGATTGAAGTGCCTATTGGATGTCTACACATTCTTTAATTAATTAAAACTACTGCCTTTTACTACAATATGCTAAAGGCAAACTTCACTATATAGGAATTAAATCTCAATGTCTTCCAGTGTTTAGTCACATGATTTGAAATAACAATAACAATTACAGAAAAAGGTTTCTGACTACTTTATTTATAGTAAATACACATGTGAAAGGAGTTTATATATGAGAAACACTGTAACAAAACTACTAAACTGCAGCTTGCTATTTATTGTGTGCTGATAAAGTATTTTCAAGTATTTCTGTAAATTGAACAATGTTATTTTCCCTGATTATCATGAGCACACACTAAATAAAATACATCATTTTGGATCCAAAACTTCATTTTGGATCAATTAATCTTCAAATTTATGAAGTAAATGGCAAATATTTACATAAGTTTCATGTTGTTATATTCCATGTTTACAAAAGATGCTGGGCTTTATAAACATTTAAGCAGCAGCCATTTCTAATGTATATCGCAAAACCAACAAAACCTTCTTTCAAAATCCAGTCAAGGCTGCTAAGTGGCCACAGTGCACTTATATATAATATTATTGACAATATCCAGGCCATTAAAAGCAATGAAATGAATTGTTAAGGAATAAAGTTTACACTTCCTATTTAATAAACATAAACACATTATTCTTTAGTACAAAGAAATTAAAATTTAATCACAACATGAAAACGTTTACTTTGAATTGTGGGTGCTTTATGGGCCATTCTTTTAAATGCTTTAATTCCAGTAATTAAGCCCCTATTTTTAGAGAATGTTGTTATCCAGGCATATACTGAAATACCCATAGATAATGAATAGAGTCCAAATACTCCTTCAGTACAACATGTGCCTTTCATTGCTTTGTGCCTTAAGTGACAAGAAATTTGGGCCTGGGTTTGCTTCAGATACAGACTCTTACAACTAATATACCACAGGCTTCCAACTCTACACTCCAAAACTGCAAACTAATTTGTGTCATATTGAAGAGACTTTGGTAATTGGATTTTTTTAATTAGCTAATCTATACAAAATTTTAGTACTACTGTTGAAAATTCATTTTTAATAAGTTACCTGAAAAGTAGTCCTTTCAACCAATATGCCAGTCCCTGATTAAATAAGCTATAGTTCTTATCTTTGCTAATTACATAACTGAAGTGATTTTAAGTACTTCATGTATCTAATAAAGAGTCTTTGTCACCATCTCCATCACTTCAGATAACATTTTCCGTTTTCGTCTTTATTCTGTTTGAATGTAGTGTGCCTGGCTCATTTCTGTGTATTT
Source organism: Eurypyga helias (assembly GCF_000690775.1). Lineage (NCBI taxonomy): Eukaryota > Metazoa > Chordata > Aves > Eurypygiformes > Eurypygidae > Eurypyga > Eurypyga helias. The sequence continues at coordinate 23,477 of NW_010246703.1, forward strand.
TCATGTGAATAATCTGGCTGCTTTCTGATCTGATTTCAAGTCTCTGATTTTTATTGCAATGGGTTACATTGCCCATTCTAAGAAATGTTCAAAGCTAGAAGTATTTCCGAACATATAATATATAGTAAAGTATAACTTGTTTATCTTATAAAAGAAGATCAATCTTGTGGATGTCCCTCAGGTAAAGTTCTTATTGCCTTCTGACACATATTTTTATTTTATTAACACAAGATATATTCTTCCCAAGAAAAAATTTTGAAGATACTAGTTTTTAATAACAGAGAGCAATTCATGTAATGCACTTGTATGATAATTTTATGAGATACGGTTGTATGATAGTACCTATTCTTATAACTGCATTGTTGTTAACATTGCCTTCAGAATAATTTTGGGTTTAGTTTTACTTGTAAAAGAATAACTACTGCTTTTTTTTTTTTTATTTCACCTGGTAAGAATATAAGCATATAATCAAAACTGAGTATTTATCTTAGTATTGAATCAGTGTACCCAAACTATATTTTCTACTTTTATGTTGTATTTTCTTTTTAATATATATTTTATGTTTATATTTTGTTATTATACACTTATATCGGAAATACAGATTTTTCAGTATCTTTGTGTGTGCTTGTAAAATCATTACAAATTTTTAAATCAGAAAAAAGTACAAAACAAAAATCATCACTCGGGAAATACATTGGCTGACAGTAATTTAAAGGGGATGGCTGTTCCTTAATCTGATATGTGATGCTACCACTATTGAAATCAAGTTTAGCTAAGACAAAAGTTATGTAAAGTGATATTTCCTGATTTTCCCTCACTTCATAGTCTGCCTAACAGGAGATCTGCTTTGTTTTGGGAGTACTGTTTTGGTCATTTATGTCTTTTGAGACTAAATCATGTATTTCTTATCTTCTTGCCCTTCCTAAGACAGGATTACTTGATTTAGGGTATTTCCATCTACTAGCATGGCATTGAAATAATACCTCTCTGGCTTCTCTTATAACTATATTGGTGAATGATTGCTGGCTATTGATCTACATCTGCTTCTGCAGTAGAAAATTGATGGATGTTCATTTGTTATCTCACCAATGGTCAGGGCGCTACTATCATGCTTTCAGTTTTTTCCTTTGTCACACAGAGAAATTGTGAGAATTTAAAAAATGCTGCTAATCTGGTTGAATAAAAATTGGATTTATTTAGGACATAGTTTGTGTTTATTAAGGACATTGTCTTTATTTCCACTTCAGGAAATACAGATTTAAAGTATATTACCTGTCTCTGTTGGATGCTCTGTAATGTTCACCTCTGATTTTGGTAAAAAGGTCAGATCATCATCAGGATTGTAAGGTATGTGGCAGATGGTTGGATAAAGGATCAGAATACCCCTCCTCTTCCAGCTTAAAAGGACCAGGAGGACTCCGAGGAAACTGCCAAGTCACAATACAAGACAGGCAAAGAAAGATGTAGGGATCAATATATTTTTGGTATTGTTCCTCAAATTTTTAAGGAACAGTAATTACAGAATTCTGAATTCATTTACTGATCAGTGATTGCAAGGATGAGCAGGATGCTTGTGGTACATTGGTATGTTATGGCATAAAATAGTTCACAATATAAAAAGCAGAAAATCATTGGACATAAAAACTGTTACCAAGTAATTATTTGGAATTTACTAAGCTTGGAAAGTTTTCAAAGTATATTCAGTTTCAATCCTTGGAAGTGTGCTTAGATATGCCAACAAATAATATAATTCCTTAGGTTAAGAAATTAATATGATATATTAACATCATAGTGTATTTACATTAAATTGTTTTCCTGATGTACATAAAATTCAGACCAACGGTATCATATAAATCCACATCACATAGGTAGATATGCTAAAAGCTGCCTAAGATTTTGATTTAGTAATCGGAGGAAGAGGCTGTCTGTTAGATTTGCCATTTTTTTGTTTAAATTAGATTTAGGGAACAGCTGCACGTAATACGGTTTCCTGGTTCTTGAGAACCTTTCAGTTATGCCTTTTTTTAATAAAGATTTGACCATATGAGGAACAGCAAGGTCTGCTAACCTTTCTTGCAGCATACTATTTCTGAGCCAATTATGAAGATGTCTAAAGGCATCAAATGCTCTTTGGAACATTTGTGATTTGGGAGTATAATGGCCAACTGAAGAATTTTCTCTGTGGTTAGAGTATTTGTGCTCACATTATATGAAAAACAAGGGCAGCATTGATTTTTTTTTTTTTTTATGAGCTAAAATATTTCTTGGATTTTTTTTCTTTTAGTTATGATGATATATTAATAACTACAGTGGCAGCAGAAGTAGCAGAAGATTCTTAAGTGATTTGGATTTTGATAGTAAAGCCTTGAAGGCTGTGTTAAGCTGTCAATCTAGTTCTTTATCAAGATTTTGTTGATGTTCAAAGAAAGAAAAAAAAGAGTGTGTTAATCAAAGAAATATGTTCTTCTGCTGGTATGAGGCAGCTGACAATTCACTCTGAATGAAATCTTCAATATGTTTAGCTGTTTTGATTTCTCAGAGAATTGCAGTGTAAATGTTCTGTGAAAGTGATTTGGGAACATAAATTTAATTGTCAAATTTTTGTGAACTTTTAAAAATTAAACATGAATGTTTTAATTTTTTAATTAACCTGTCCTAGCTAAGTAGGACACTTGCTTCAAAAACCTTGCAGTAGCAAAGCTGCACAACACCATGTCACTGCAGCCATTGGACTAATTTTTATACAGTCTTCATAGGGTGCTCTGATAAGAAGAATGAGATGTGGGTAAAGTTTCCCCCTTCTGACAAGGAGCAATCAGATGCACTCTCTTTCTTACTTGGAAGTGTTTTAATCACTAAACAACAAAATAGAAGCTGGACTACAATGCAACTACAAATGCGATAGTTGAGAACTATGGCAGATGTGCAGAAAACAAGTAAGCAGGTGTAAATGTGACTCTGTTGTCAGGTTGCCAGGGCACTAGCACTGTGAATGGGGCATTTTTGGTATTATTTAAAATCTGGTAAAAGACTAAGTTTTTAATTACTAATAATATTTACCCACTACTTGATTCAAGCAAACAAAATAAATAGCATGGAAACTGGACACACCTGCTACACAGGTATGTGTAGCATACTAGCATCTGCATACCAGAATGAGAGATTCTTAACTCTTCTTCTTAAATACAGAATAAGAAAGCTAATCTAGTCTAAAGTATTTGCAATCTGGCGTATTACATAAATGCACACAGTAGTCTTCCTTCTGCCTGCCAGAGCTCCTTTGATATCGCCTACAATGCCCAAAGACACTAAAGCTGTAGGATTAGGATATCTAGGCATAATGCAGAACAGTCCCTGTTGGAGAGACTTGTTAGTCAGACACAGCAAGCACTGCCAAAGAGAAAACTGCTTAAAGCTATAAAGGAAGATGTCTGTCAGGGATGCTCTGAACCTTCTGTGACTCTACCAGTTTCTCAAAATCATGCATGGACAGTCACAGCTGACCTCCTGCGTAATGAACTGCAGGGCTACTTCCAAGCTGGATGGCACTGCAGGGTCTGAGTGGAGCACACCACCACACCTTCCTCTGCAGTTCAGAGTACATTTAGACTACCTCAAGCACAAAGCAATACCCTATGGCTGTCTTGCTTGTGTTTCCAGAGCCATCTCAGCACTAGCTCTGCAGTTCTGGAAGCATGATCCATTATACAGTGGAGATGTGGCTGAAGTAGGGGATAAAAAGTGCAGTGGTTGAGTACTCTGAATCACAAGCTAGTGACATTAGTCTCCCATATTGTACAAGCTGCTTGATCTTTACAAAATGTTTTTAGCTGTCTCAAGTGAAGGACGGCTTTGGGATGAAACTTTAACTTACAAGTCTGTTCTTGCTAAAAGGCATATTCGTCTTTTGTCTATTTTTTCCTTCCTCTGGCATCTTATGACTTCTCTTGTTTCTCTTTCTGCTTTTTACTCCTTTTCCTCTTGTCTTTTCCTCTTGTCTTTCTTAACTTTACTTTGTTCCTTCACCTTATAAGATAATCAAGGATACAGATTTGAATAAAACTACACTCTTGGTTAAGAAGGATTTCAATTTTTATTATAAAGCTAGATTAAGAGCTGCTTAATACTTATGGTTTAGTGTTTTAATGAAAAAGGAAACGGAGAAACTGACAGAGCAAGAGGGAAGTGCTTTTCAACCATGTCTCTTACTTGAAGTCTTAAGTGTTGCTTTGTTTGGTCTATTTATTATTTTTTCTTAAGTCCTTTTATATAATGTCCATCTTTTTTGTAACATTTTACTTTTCTGTGAAATTATAAGATGATATATAGTTGCATGTGGTGTACACTTTTATCAGAATACTATTTGAAGTTGTAAAGTTAAGTAATCAAACCATAAGTCTACCAATTTAATGCACTGAACTGGTAGCACTCTAAAACCTGTAGCCTGAAGAGAACATAAACAGCTTCTGTGCCAAAATTTGGTGTATGGTGCTAACTCTGAGAGTGCTTTTTAGAGATGCAATCTTTTTTCAAAGTATATAGAAATGAAAGCCTAATGCATCCTGTAAAAAATGGGTAAGTGACATTGAAGTTCAGGCAAGCATTCGTTCCTCACTAAAGTCTATTCAGAATTATGAGGCAAAGTATCAATGCCACTGCAGACTAAATAACTGCTACCATATTTTTCTAGAATTAATAACTTCTTCGCTTTTTAGAGAGTGCTCTCAAATATGTAATGGTGAATTTTATCTTATTGTATCCTCCAAGAATTTAGATTTGGAATAAACCCAAACCGTTTGGAAAATGCTAGTTCTAGTACGTTAGCCAGTGTTTCACTGATATCCTGAGCTATCTGAGCTTTTATATTTTTCACCTTTTTACAAGGCATGCTTTTGCTCTTTACATTTATAAGTTTAAAAAATGCAGAGAGGTAGATTTTATCATGAAAACATCAAATTTATGGTTTGTTTCACTAACTCAAGTAGAGTCTTGTATGTTAAAATTAAACTTACAGTATTTTAGACATTGTCTTCTTTTTATAGACTACTGGTAATGTCCCATGTATAATGTTACAGAATATTGGACATCTTTGATGGCTGGATATACCTTACCCACAAGCCACAGGAGGTGAACATTTAACTGTATCAGATAATATTCAAGGAAAATCTGTATCTTTCTAGCTGAGGCTTTTCCTCATAAAGAATATAAACATTACTGATAACCAGAATGACAGTTTAATGAATGAAATAATTGTCTTTCATGACCATTTTGGTCCATCTTTCTGATGACAAGAGGAATAGAATACTTTAATTTTCTGTATGCATAGAATATCCGAACTTCTATGACAGCTCAAAGCGTTATATTTTTATGACTTTTATACCATCTTATAGGACAGAAGAATTATGTAACACATTGAAAGAACAGAAACATGAGTGCTTTACCTTATGAAATTCTGGATTGCTTATGATGGAAATTATCCTGCTTGCTGGAAAAAGGAAAAAGTATGTAGCTAGTATGGCTCCCTCAGATGATGGTGCTGGGAAGGAAATAGTTTTGCTGATGTAAGAATATTTTTCCTATGCAAAAGAAATCTAATTTGGATTAAAAAAAAGTCAGACCCTGATGAAGCACTCGTGACAGAGAGGGAGCTTTTTCTGTCCTGCAGTTGCTGTTATCCTCAGAGCTGCAAGAGGTTGCTTGAAATGAGAGTGTCTTAGCTTCAACATAGAATCATAGAATCATTTGGGTTGGAAAGGACCTTAAAGATCATCTAGTTCCACCCCCCCTGCCATAAGGAGGGACACCCTCCACTAGATCAGGTTGCTCAAAGCCTCGTCCAGCCTGGTCTTGAACACTTCCAGGGATGGGGAATCCACAACTTCTGTGGACAACCTGTTCCAGTGCCTCACCACCCTCTCTGTGAAGAATTTTTCCTCATATCTAATCTAAATCTCCCTGCTTTCAATTTAAATCTGTTACCCCTTGTCCTATCACTACAGGCCCTTGTAAAATGTCACCTCCCAGCTTCCTTGTAGGCCTCTTCAGGTACTGGAAGGCTGCAATAAGGTCTCCCCAGAACATTCTCTTCTCCAAGCTGAACAAAACCAATTCTCTCAGCCTTTTTTCATAAGAGAGGTGCTCCAACCCTCTGACCATCTTTGTAGCTGGACTCACTCCAACTGGTCAATACCTTTTTTGTGTTGGAGACGCCACAGCTGGACACAGTACTCCATGTGAGGTGTCATAACAGCAGTGTAGAGAAGGAAAATCAACACCCTTGACCTGCTGGACACGCTTCTCCTGATACAGCCCAGGATAAGATTGGCTTTCTGGGCTGCCAGTGCACACTGCCTGCTCATGTCCAGCTTTTCATCCACCACTACCCTAAGTCTTTCTCAGGGCTGCTCTTGATCCATTCTCCACCCAGCCTGTACTTGTGCTTGGGATTGCCCTGACCCACGTGCAGGACCTTGCACTTAGACTTGTTGAACTCCATGAGGTTGGCAGAGGCCACAGGCCCACCCTTCCAGCCTGTCAAGGTCCCTCTGGATGACATCCTTTCCCTCCAGCGTGTCGACAATACTAAGTGCCGTAATACTAATTTAGTCTATGAGATCCGTAATACTAAGTTAGCCTATGAGATACTTAATAATAAGCCTATGAGAGAAGGCTTGGGGCTTTGTTTCTTTCGTTCTCTTTTTTTTTTTTTTTTTTAATCTGCATCAGAGAATGTTTAGTTATACAATGTATAACTGAGTATACATATCACCTGCATAGCTTGAAACTGATTGATGCAGTATAGGTCCGTCCAAGGGCTTCTTCATTCTGCTGTCCTGCTGACAGGGTAAAAATTCCAGCAGGTAACATTGAAGTCTGTGGCTAAAAATGGAAAGGTAAGAATACCTGCTGGAGATTAAGTTCAAGCCTTTAGTGCAAACAGACAAACAAACTATCTTGCCTAAATCCCAGGTGATGTACATTGACTCACCAGAGATGGCTAATAAGGGGTAGCTAAGTATGTTTTTATATGTAGATTTAAGCTGATATTCCATCTGTTAGCTAACAACTCTTTCTAGATGAAAATTATGTTAAAATTGGCTTCATTTTATGTAGTTTTTGGTTGCACTGAATAATGTAGCCTAATCAAAAAATAGCAAAAAATAAGCCAAGTTTGCTTTACATGGAAGTCATAATACATATTCTGAGAGGGGAAAAAACCAAAGGCAGCAACCCACTCTATAGTTTTTCACTGCACTAACCAATGAAGGAAAATCTTTATTTACTGATGAGCCCAATAGGTTTTCTTCATTACAGGGCAGACAAGTATGACCCTGTACTTGCTTGCAAACTGTATTCCTGTATGCATTCACAAGCTGTGACATTCTGCAATCACTGTATAGGTGAAATTTTAGTCTTAGGTAGAATGATATTTTAAATAATGATATATTCAATATTTCTGTCAAGATTTCTACTTTTCATTCCATAGGTGAGTCTAGAGATTACTTCCAAGGGCATCTATGGTGACTTTTCAGATTATGCTTAGGGTTTTTTTGTCTTCTAGTTTAAAATTCAGAATAGGGATTGTGTGTTTTACAGAAAAAGAAATAGACAGAGATGTCACTTTTGTCCCCCTAGCTTATGATTTAGATCAAAAAGAGGAAAAAACCCAATACATTATCTATTTTGTGTTTAGTATACACTTTCAACATTGGAAACTAGTGAAAATAGTTTAAATGTTTGCTAAATTATAACTCACAGTAATGTAAAATGCACATAGAACATATTTATTTCTTACAGTTTTAGAAACAGTTGATATCCTCATTTGTACTTCATAATCCACCACAGTGAAGGCTTAATAGACCATTAAAGAAACGGTGGGAAGTTAATTTTAATATGTAATGGTGTGAGGGGTTTTATTTTTTTCTTAATACAATGAAGCTTCTAACAATTTTATTTGCAAAGAAGATGATTATTTAATAAAGTGACAAACTGTCCCACTGATAGGATACATTAATTTTCTTCTAAAGCTGTTCCTTGTACTCCATAAGAAGGTGATAATTAGGTTTTCAGATTAGAATAACATAATCAGACCACTTGTGTGGATGCTTGTTAAAATATATTTTCCTCTTCATATAAGCCTCATAATAATTAAAAACTCTTTAAAAAGAGAACCATTCTTTTTCAGCATGGACTTTTAAAATTAATCCTAATAATATATCAAGTTATTCTTAAGCTAATTCAACTTTTAAAAAGGTTAATATTTGAAAAAGAATATGGGAAGGGATTAACTGATGAGTTTAAGTATTAGCATTAGGTTTTGCAGGAACACCTACAGTATAAAACAGCGCTCATTCATATCCTGATTTAATTTCTTCTACTGTCACTCCCGATTGTTCCATTTAATCTTTTTTAAGTCACATAAAATTATCTTGTATATGTAAATTAACAATCATTTTATAATTCCACTGCAAACTTGAAGCACTGTCAGAGAAAAAAAAAAATATAGAGTGATTAATTCTCTATTTTAAACAAAACTAAATGCAGTTACTGTTGAGGTAGGATGCACACTGACTGGGTTTTTTGGTGATTCTAGTCTCAAATAAAGGCAAGAGAAAAATAACAATGAATGTGAAATGAATGGTTCACATCTAAACAACTGGGTGTTGTGTCTATCACATTGGATCAGTGCAGTATCCACTGACCTTAAATTTTACAACACTGAAGACAATTTCCTTTGCTTGGAATTCATGCAGTATTAAATGCTTCCTAAAACTAACTTCCTGCCTAAGACCAAGGTGCAAAGTGTGCAGGCTAAGATCATTTAAAGTGCCTTTAAGTGTTCTAGTTCCATCACTTTTAATAAGAATGAGGTTTATTTTTCTTGTATAGTTGAATGAAGTCTTATTTTAGGGAAGAGGGAAAAAGGATTGTTTGTTATTTAGTTTTTGTTTACAACAGATGTGGAATTAGTCCTATACTAAAGAAGAAAAACTGTTTTCATAAATATACCTTGGTATTTCATCAGTGTGTTGCAAACGTTCAAGGTCTGACATGTTTCATTACAACAGTTATGATCACTGTCTTCATAAGGAGGCCTGATTTAAACACTAAAAGAATGGCATGTTCTGGCTAGAAATTATTTCAATTTCTAATAACTGAATGCAGGGAAAAAAGTGTTACATTAGCAAGGGTTCTCTGAGTTATTAAATATTGCAATCATCTAATTTGTACACACGTTCTTGTAAACCCTACTTTGTGTGTACAGTTCCATATATATATTTGATATACCAGCTTAATCAAATTCAGGTTGCTGTGAGAATGTTTTTTATGGACAAGTGAAAAATAATCAGTTTCTTTTTATTACCATTATGGAAGAAGTGGAGAAATATTTTTTGTAGTGTGCTAAATATACATACAGAAAATGACAAATGTTCAGTCATTTACAGAAGGGGATGCAGTACTGACTGATTCAACAGCACTAGATTAATATTATGAACACAGTCATGAAGGGATTTATAAAATATACTTTTAATATCGTTGTCTTTCTTAAAATATTCCTTGAATTTTAACCTAATTTTCTTATCATTCAAAGTAAATTGTATGACAAAATTACCCTGTGCTCATGCCCAGGAATTGATCAATAATGACCATATAAGCCTACAGGTCGGTAATCTAGAAGCAACTGACCACAGTTTTCCCTTCCAACATAGACCATTCACAACAATCATCATGATAAATAGCTACTTTGAATGACGTTTTGTGTAACACTTGATTCTGTATATTTTTGGTTGGACAAGAAATGCATATAACACATCCAAAAAATTACATTTTTTTAAACTATCTCTGAATGACATAATTCCTCAAGGTAGTAGTAGTCATTAACTGAAAGTCCTACTTTGTTCACGTTGAGGGAAAAGGTAATACAGGTGCGGTGTTTTAGGCATAAATATTCAACCTTGGGCTTGGGAATCTAAAGCCTGATGAGGTGTTCGCCAAGATTTCCTCTTAGAACATTTGACTTTCGTATGTATGCAAACAGCCTAAGGATAGCAGGAGTATCCTGTCAAATCATGTCTAAAGGATTCTGAACACAAGGCACTGCAAAATACCATAACTGAAACGTTACTGGAGAAGCATGATGGTCTTCCATCAACTGGCAGGCTGCAAGCCTTTCTATATATAGTAAGCTCTCCACAATTTAAAAGAAGGACTTGTATGTGCAAGTAAGTGAAGAAATCCTGTCACAGCTCTGCATAGGTCTGCTGGTACTGGCCTTTATTTCAAATAATTTGTGCTTAAGCACCTTAGAAATCATTGCAACATTACGAAGGAAGATAATTTAAATTTCAATGATATTTACATCATTAACTCTATGCGTATTTAGAATTTTTCTCTTACAGCCCATAAATGTACAAGACCTTAGATGAGGTCTCCAAGAATAGTGAAACAGGTATATAAAGATGTAAATGATTTTCCAGGGTGGCTAGAATTGAAATGATGTTCCCTGAAATTCAGCCCAAAACATGACTATCAAAGGATATTGCATCCTTTTTATATATGCTAGAAACACATGCACTAGTGAAAAAAGTGATGAAATTTGAGAAATGAATTCATGAAATAAAAATACATAGTGAGCATTCTCCCTTGTCCCCTTTTGCAACAAACTGAATTATTGCATTGTTTTCTCTATTGATTATATTGCTATCCTGAGTCTTCATCTTGCCACGGAGGGCAAGAAGAGTGTGCTTTCCTAAATAGAAAAATATTAAGCATTAGCAAAATTATGGTGGGAATTTACAATGCTAAAAATGTCTTACAGAATAATACAGTTCAGAAAGTTTAGCAGGTCACCACTTATTACTCAGATTTTAAAGCATTCAAGTGTTAACCTTTTGAAAAGGAGGGGGCAAAAATGCCAGATGATTGGGAATTACTTAATTATCTGTTTCTTTAAAGAACATATAGTCAGGTCCAACCTCATTCAGCTGCCAATGCTTGCAAAAGCTGCTGGAGAGAGCTCCTATGAATACCCAATAGCATCGCCCTAATTTGAGATAAAATAATGCAACTAACTATACTGTTATCTATAATTGATGGGCACTTATGAGTGTAATTCATTGAAATCTCACCTCTGGCCCAACCTCTGCCATTCCAGGAAGCAAGATTCATAGCACTTTTCTTTCTGGTTTTATCCAAATCATTGTGTGAGCTTTATAGGGGGTTTAAGCAGTAAATTGTACACAATAAACATACAGAAGCTGCCTAGCATGAAGTAGAGCCTTTTAAAAACAGAGCCTCCATTTGTTTGTTTCCTTTTTCCTTCTTTAAGAATATATATAGGGGAAAAAAAAATCACTGTTTGGTCCCCTGCTAAGATTAAGCTTTTCTTTGAATGTCATCCCTTTTCTAGAAATGTAAAAAATTGAAGAGCCTTGCCCTTTTGACCTGCTAATACATCTCAGTCACAGTTCACCGAGAAGCTGTGACAACACACACACTGATAACAAGGCAGACTGTTACATCCTCATTTTTTTAATTTTGGCTACATCAGCAGTGCTGTGACACAACTCATCAGATTTGGAATAATGTGATGAATTCATATGATTTCACATAATTAAACTAATCACCTGTGAATATATCCAAAGAGATCTTTTTTATGTAGCTAATCTGGATTTTTCATTCTGGTTTTGTGTACAACAAGTGATTTAGTCTGTGTATTATTGGATGACTGCATACAATATTATTTCTATTTTAAGTAAGCCACATCTGTCTTTTGTGGAGGACAACAAATGTGGTGATATGATTCCCTATACCATGTTCTTCTTCTACCTAAGTTTTGCAAAGTCCAGAGGCCCCAAAAGCAGCATCAGTGCTGTGGTTCACTTAAACAGAGGCATATGTATGAACAAGACCCAAGAAGAGATCATACACACTGTGTGACATTTGCTCTTTTCACGGGTGTACAGTGTTTAGAGGGAACAAGCTTGTGGGTAGTGATTCAGAAGGCAGCAGTCACTAATCGGAAGTCTTTTAGAGCTGTCTAGGTTCTAAAGTCACTTGAATTCAATAGTTCATTCTATTTTCTACTAATTTAAATTTATATAATCTAACATTTGAATTTTACTGGTTAAAAATCAGTTTACCTTGATTTAGTTTGTCCTAATTGAAAAAAGATGGCAATTGCATTAAGGTCATTTCCTTATGTCATTTTTGTACTGACTTGCAAATGAACACCTTCTAGAACCAATAGAGCAAATATAGGCTTGTCCGCTAGTTTAAGTAAAAAGGTGCAAAATCCATCACTTGTCCGTAAAATCAAAGCAAGAGCTCTGCAATATATGGTTAAACTTTCTGTTGAACAGCCACCGCTTGATCAGCTTTTGACTTAGGAGCATTGTTTTGTTTCTATCTCTAGATTGGCAGAAGGAATTCTGCCTCTACCACATCCTATTGGTTCACAGCTTGCTTTTCAGAATTCCCTGAAAACCACAAATAATTCATTTCTATATCTATCCCACTGAAAATTTATATTGTATTCCTTTTTTAAATTATATTAGGGTTAGAAGATTTGAGCTTTTTTGGTTTTCTTTTTTTCTAGTCAGTGTTAATATTGAAGGTAATTATTACAACTCTGTGAATTTCTTTTGGTTCAAAAAAAAAAAATGCTCAGTTTTGCAAAGGTGCCCTTTCAAGATGCAAATTAACACAATTACCTTAGTTGAAAACATATTTTGGAGGTATGCAATCAAAATAATAAACTAGTTAGATAATGCTTGCATGTGCAATCACGTTTGGTAAATTAAAAAAAAATAATGTTTTCTAATGAGAAACTTTTATGTATTATTTACTTAGTGCAGTTTTTAAATCAGGTTGTACACAGTTTCAGTTTAATGCTGTTGTAAAGGTAGATACTTCTCTTTGCAGCAAAGTAGGAGAGTAAGAAAGAGCAATTCCAGAAATGGCTTAAAGAACATGTCTGGTGAAGCAAAACAGCAGCGCACAATATCCAGGTCTTCCTCTTCACCCACACTCAGCAAAATAATTATGTGGGACAGCAGGATAGGGGAGGATTAAGTCAGCAGTCAGCAAAAAGCAGATGCACAGGCTCAACTTCATTCTTCACAATCCCTGGTCTGAGAGGCAGAGCAAATAATGCTTCTTAGAGAGGGAGAAAGTACATAATTATTGTGATTAACCCCACAGCAGTTCATCTTCGGATGAAGCTAAAGCGGGCAAAGAGTCTTCATAGTGGCTCCCAGACAGCCACGGGAAGAGGAACATTCCTTCAGATCTGCACACTGTACAGCAGTGATGCCGTGATTCTCTGCTTTCTAGATGTGTGCAAATCTCTCCCGTTATGTCTTTTGGGGAATCATAAAGCAGTATGGAAATACAATTAATAAAACACATTTTTCATGAATTTCCCAGCACATATTTTAAGCAGTACCAGAAAAGTTGTGTGAATATAGGGGATATTCTGTTGTGGAACCTGCTTTGGTGGGTATTTTCTGCTTTTTTATCTTTTTAATTACGGTAGTTTGTGACTTGTTTTTTTTAAAAAATATTCTTACTGACCATTTCATCCTATTTACTTTAAAGGGCAATTTAGAATATACACTATTTTGGTATCACAGACAGATCTGCAGTCTGGGTTGCCCTACTTTCCTAATAACCTTATGAACAGAGTTTTTCACTGGTTTGGCTACAGAAGGCTAATTCCTTATAAACATAGAATAGGAATCCTAATGAAGCTGCTGAAGCTGCAGTGCGAGCTTTGATATTGAAGGGGGGGAGGGTGTGTGAGACTTTCCATATTGAGTCAGAAGGAATGTACATCTTGTAATATCTGATAGAGAACGTGAATAGACTAGATTATAGGATAACAGAAACTTTTCTTTTGTTTTTATGGAAACTGTGTCTGAGTAAGAAATATAGGATTTCCTGTGTCACTAACCTATGCTGGTTAGGGGATCTGCTTTGTTTGATTATCCCAGATATACACATTCTCATTAAGTATCCATCCAAAGGTTTATTGTGGATAGAACAGTCAAATCTATTAGTTTTCAATTCCTTTCTACTGTAGTAATGGAAACATATTTTTAATAAAATAGGCAGGAAGAATAACCTGAGGGAGTAGTTCAAACCCTCCTGATTTAGAATTGGAAATCCACGGTGTGACATAGAATTTAAGCAAACAGATGGAAGATGGAGATCAAGAGCTATTAAACATTATAGTCTATTTGCAACTTCCAGTACATAAAAAACTTTGAACTACTGATGGTCAGAAACTAGAGGTAAAAATCTAGAAGGGATGTGTGGCTCTGTATTTTTCTTATTTATGAAGATATGAACTGAAGGAAACAGCTGGGACATCAGATTCAATCCATTGCTTTCACAGATGACAAAACTATAAAATTACTCAAAAATGTCCACAGATCATCAGATCCACAGTACTGTCACATACTTCTCTAGCTGCTACCAGAATGTTACATACTCCTCTACCTACTACCAGAAATTTAAGTTAAATAGTGATAGACTCAATATCATATTGTGCAACAGAGATAATACAAATGTGATCATGGGCACCAGCAGCCCTACATCCCTGCAATATGAGGAATAAATTTTAAAAAATCCCAAACCAACATTAAAAATGAACAAACAAACAAACAAAAAAACAAAACAACCCACATACAAGAAAAACACACCACAACTAATGATAAAAAAATCAAACCCTTCCAGGTCAACCCAAAAAGTAGACCATGATCTGTGTGATAAGACAACAATAAAATCCCATCTGGCCTCTGTCTTGGAGTAAAAATTCCCAGGTTAGCAATTGATTTAATTTTTGATTATGTAAACAAGATTGTCACTTTAGGTAACTTAGTAGTATCTGTAGTGTTGGCAAATATCTAAGGTAAATTTTTATTTATCTGTGGCCTATTTCTAGGCAGAAAAAGAGAGGGAAGGAGCAGCTCTCCATCTGAGGAGGTTTGCATATCTTATGTATCAAGAAGAAATAAAAGTCTTAAAAAAAGACCTAGTTGCTTGTTATAAACATACCTTAAAGATATTGTGTATATGTCACAGATTTCTGTATTTTAAAATTGACTTTTTAATTTTTAAATTACCCAAATCAAAGTTTCATCTATTCTCTTACTTGGAGCTACTATAGAGACTTCACTCTTATGGTAGGAGATGAAAGTGGAGTTTTCATGAAGAAATTAAATGGAAGCTTTTATTGAAGTAGCTCATCTTTTTGAAGTGATGACACACTCAAACTGAAAGAAGTGGCCAACCTTTCTTATCAAGAGAAGAGAAAGGTAATATGTACTTATTAAATGCTATTAAACAAGACCATAAGTGAATTCTATTCCATTTAATTTCTTAAAATATTTTGTCAGCTACGAGACTCTAGAACCCAAACCAGCCTAATGACAGATTAAGAGTATTGCATGTAGTTTTTGAATTTGTAGAAATTAGCTTTAACTGACACTACCACATAGTTGATGTTGTATTATTAATTTCCTAAAACAAATGGCTTTTCACATCTGACCACATATCATAAACTCAGCTGACAGTCCTTCTCAGCTTCTTTCATGCTGTTTAAATACCTAAGTAGCCTTTCCAGTCTTCTGGTGCTGCTCACAACACCTATCTATCACAGTTGAGATATTAAATGCTTGTAATTTGTCCCTTTTTTTGGCCTGTATTTGAATTAAAACCTACTTACATGTAAGTTGATCAAATTCCAGATTTACCCATTTGAGACAAACAGCACTATTAGTGAGAAATGTTTGTGTATGTGGGTAATCATAAAAAAAAAAAAGTTAAAAGAACATTCTTTTCCTTCCAGACATGCTAAGAAATTTTTAATGCATGTTTCTGACACTTGCCCTGTTACAGTCAATCAACATTATTGATTTTGATGGAGTAATGCTCACTTACAAGCTAGTGAAGTTCTTAGTTGCAGTTTCATTACTGGAAAATGTTTTGACCATCAGATGAAACATAGCCTCTTTTCCAGTGGTGTAGGAATAAATGCTTTTATTGTTCACTGAGATTTATCAGCCACAGCCTTTACAAACAGTAAAATGTCAACATGCTGCAAAATGTAACATTTGTAAATAATACATCTGATGAGCATTCCTAGTGATTCCTTCACTCCTTAGGCAGACCACATATATATACTGTGTGCTGTTTCTGAAAAGTCATTTCTAGCTCCATTTTGTTAATGATTGCACATCCATGGATGAACATAGTATTAACAAACTGTTTCATGAGCAGCCAGACTAATGAAGACTGATTTCCTACAGATGTGTATCCTGTGACCCTTACTGTCCTTGCTGTGAAAATCCCATTTTCACATATGGTCTAGTTCCACAAGCTGATCTGTGCTGTGTGTTTCTGATTAACCAATCAGTATTTGATGATTTCTGGGCTTTGTAACAAATGGAAAAAATGCCAGACACTTTCTTTAAACTGCAATTATCTTGTTTGTGTACAGGCCATGTATCAATGGAAGAAGTATCTAGCTCTTTAAGGGCTCATCAACTATTTGGTGTTTTGTAATTTTGACTGTTCTTCCTCCTCCCCACTCCCCAGTATAAATCATTTGTAGTCACACAGTCAGATTCAGATAAAATTTGGAATTTGATTGATCCAGAGTATTGCATCCAATTTAGACATATTGTATGTGATAAAACTGTAAGGCCTTAGAGTAATTGACTCTTGAACATAATGGGTTATAATGCTGTCATTAAATGAATGATTGGTTGTTCTGTGCTATTGCAAAGAAATACTGTGGAAAAGAACGTCTGTAAAGTGCAGATGTTCATGCATCGCAACTGGGGGTAGATTTGTTTCTTTTGATGTGTAATTGCAACTGATAATTTTATAGGGGAAAAAAACCCCAGTATGTTAATGTTTCAGATCTCTTTCTCTTAACATGCATGACATCTCTATCCTAATGTTGTCTTGTCCCTGACTCCTGACACTGTCATTCTCATTAAGCTGTCCTGTATGTGTATGCCACACAGGAATGACCACTTTCAGTATGTCTTACTTGTGCTGTCTGTGCTCGCCCTAATCCCACTGACTAAAGTTCTGCTGGTTCTCCTTTCCTCTCAGTCCAGCCCTGGAGTCAGCATGTATCTTACTTTTTGTGTTCCTTGCAGGAAACAGGCACATAAAAATGCCTGCAGGAAAACCTGAGAATGGAGAAAACACAATGCAGGCTATTTCCTAAGCTACTCAAGAAAATTAGTGGTGTGTGGCCACTTAAATCTGTTTGAAAAATGTGTATAAATTTCTTAGTTTTTTAATGTATCATTTGAAGTAATAAACTTCATCAATGGAACATTCACCTAAATTGGGGCATAATTGACTAATATTATAATGGACAAGGAAAATCTCCTGCTTAAAAATTTGTTTGTGGTCTTGTTAAGCCCTCATTTGGGTCTATGCCTGCAGTCTTACATGTCTATATGAACATACAACTGCTTGTGAACAGTGTGTTCCTTTTAATGCTTCCTTGTACCAAACATTTCTATCGAACCTCGCATGTGAGCACATGTGAGAGCATCTCTTTAGTGTGCATTTAACCTGAAGTACTTTCCAGAACAGGGTTGATATCACAACTTTTGTAAAACTTAATTAGTAGATTTGCGGGTACTTTAAATAGGAAATAACATTGCCTGGAAAAATAGGAAGAAATAATCTTAACATCCTATGATATAAAACAGGATTTCTGTCAATTTGATTGGTTTTAGTCCTAATTTCATTTACTAACCATTTTATAAAACACTGTCTTACGACATGCCTCTTTTCCTCCTAAGTATATTTAATATCTTAAATAAAAGATTTCAGTGATTTCCTAAGTTATTTCTTGTTTAATTTGACATCTGTCATCATAAACATTTTGGGCCCTTTTGTGCTGTGATTAAAAGAGGGTGCCCCAGATTTCAGTTGGCCAAAGTAAGGTAAAAAAGAGAAGCAGCCCATGGAATTTGTAATCTGCATATGATTCTAGGGAACTATAAACTGCCTGAAGTTTACTTAGGTTATGAACTCAGTTCAGATCACTCCTGTTTTAATTGCTAAGTCCTTATAAAGACACCATTGGATCTTCTCTCTCTCTGTCTACAATAATATTCTGTAGCAGTTTTTCTGATACTACCATTTATATTCTAGTTCTATATTTCCCATTTGTTTGGCTTGAGAAGTATTAGATACTAAGGTGAGAAATAATATCACAGGTCATATGAAGTGAACAGTCATAAATCACCTCTGCCATACCTTCATTAGGACTGAAACAGTCTCCCTTGTTCTTTGCTCTTTTTATATTCTGCCATAGAACGAAACATTATTCAGGAATTAAAACTTAGTAAAATAAAATCACCTCATATGTGAAATTTAATATGAGTTCTCTGCTACTTGTTCAGATTCAGCATTTTTTGTTAGTATGTTCCTGGGAAGGAGTACCTGTAAATTAGCCATTTCCAGACAAGAAGTATTGTTTGAAGGCTTGGTCGGTGCTTTGTGGACAACTATGTGAGTGAACACTCTCATATTTTCTTTTGATTGAACGTGTTCCTGTGGAGTTACCAGCTCTTCATCAACTAGATTGAGAAGACCTAACTGAATAAATTATGTGTCTGCCCTGAAAATTTTCTGCTTCAACGGTATTATTTTGTGCTATTTATGTAATCTATAGAAATGCACATTAATTACATATGTATAAGTGTATGAGTACATGCACTAGTGCAGTGAGAGAACTTAAAATTGTATTTCATACTTTGAAGGTTCAAACATTCACTGCACTCAGGGGAATTCTGGTGACAATTATAGCAACTATGAAAAAGTTTCAGTTGTATTTAATGTAATTTAATTTATAGTATTTTGTTTTCCTTATTATATGTACACTGCATTATATAATGTCTTAATTTAGTACAGATGACTAGCTGCATGGGGCTAGCATTTGTTTATCAAAATAAGAATTCTGTTTATTTTTTAAATATTTTCTATTCTCCTCTTTTCCTGTGACAGTGTATATTCTGAGTCACCTTTCTAATTTTCAAGAGTGTATCACCAAAATTGGGTAGACGCCATTCTGAGAAAGCTTATATAAGGGAACCCAAACTCTGGATAATACTAATTTAACTAGAATAGAACACATAAGATATTGTATATCAGGGTTGTATAATAGTAAAACTATGATTGTCTTCCGTGGGAAGTTTCATACTTGTGATTAGACCTAATCATTCTGTTTTGAGTAGCCATAATAATTTTGGATTCTTGCTAGAGAGCCGTTTTACAGTGTATCCAAAAAACCTATAGAAAAAGACTTTTGCAAAATTGTGAGAAGCTTTTGCATTTGTAGAGAATGAATTAGGCACATTTTCTTTGCTGTTGACAAAGTACATTCCTTTTAATCTAGTCATTATAGGGAAAGTCAGCAAAAGCAGAGGAGGAAATACAGAGAGATTATAGGAAATGACTGTTTAAAATACATCTGCAAATGAGTAATGCTGGGCTTGTTTTGCAATACCCCATCAATTTTCCTAGTATTGTATGCTACAGATATTCTACACTGCACATTTGTGTGCCATCTTTTTACAGTCTTAAAGGTGTTCCTCTATTAACAGACATCACAGCATCATATAACCAGAATTCAAGGCATGTGTTTTGAACACTCATAGGCATGTGATTTGAACCCTAGAAGTTCTGACTTTATAGGTTCATTTATATTGCTTCATTTATCATTGCTTAGAGACCAAGTTCATTGTTTACAGTTGGGAAAATATATCTTGGGAAGTCATGAACATTCAACCAAATTAAGGATTTAGTTAAAAATTAATAATGACGTAATATATAAAAATAGTTGCTTAGTTTTTGATATGTTAGATACCAGTAATGTTGCCCACTTCCGCAGTAATATGATATTTCAATCTTTGTTTCTACAAGAACTAGCTTATTAATGCAATGGAGGGACTAAGTATTCCTACCAATAATTTTGTTAAATTGTCATTGAAAACACTCTGACCTATTTTTATGAAGTGACTTGTTCCGATTTTTTTTCCAAAATAACAAATCATTTAGTAGTACCATTTACAAATTATTTGCCTCTGAAAAATGCTTAAAAATCCTTTTTTTAATCTTTAATTTCATTCCTGTGTTTTATTGAAAACAAAAATCAGTACATATTTTTCATTATTAAGTTTTGCAAACAAATTCATCCTTAGCCCAACTTTTAGTGGCAAGTTTAAATGCAGAATGTATTTTTAAGGGCTAGAAATAAGAATTTATTGATAAGGAAAAGACAGACTGCAGTGTATCTGAACAAATAGTACTGTTGTAATAGTGATAGATCTAGCTAAAAAAACTGTAGGAAACAGATTATAGAGTTCCTGGACAAAATGCCAAATAGCTGTGAATACTCACTATTTTTAAATAAAAGCAATGTTCACTCTGGAGTCCAAAGCTCCTTCTTTTAAGGCTAGAAATAAACATCTGTTATTTTTTTCCATTGTAAACCTTCATTTTTATGGGTTTATAATAGGGTCATAAAAAGTCGCTCCTTGCTGTAACTTGACATCATAAAAGGCTAAGAAAGTCCTTTGGGTAAGTAATAAATAGATTAAAGGATGATGGAAAGGTATGTTTTCAGTACAAGCACACCAAAACACACACAAAATCTCACCCCAATGTCCATTTGACTTGTACCCTTTAATCATAGTTCAAAGCTAAGCAGAATTCTTCTTTGAAAAGTGTACTTATGTATTCAGGAGATACATTTCCAATTCCATCCCAAAGTAAAGAAAAAATTCAGTGGGAGTGAGCTTCTATGAGGATCTGGCTTCATCAGCAAAGGAAGCCTGGAGAACTTCAATTCCTGTCCAAATTCTTTGCCCAATGTCTTTGCAAACGTTGCATGTCACTTTCTTGCTTCCTTCCTAGTCCTAGCTCATTGAAATTTGTAGTCATATGAATTTAATGAGAATCTAGGGTCTTAGTCTCTGCCTTACTAGTAAAATATAGATTTGCAAAAGTAAAGAAAACAAAACTACACGTTCACAAAAGCCTTGTAACCCAGTTGAGAAAATTTGCAATGATGAATTTTGTTATGTACACAACGGCAGCATGGAGCACGCTACCTGGAAAGTCCATATCAAAAATTGAATGTCTTTGATTCTTTTAGTTCTGGATGCCAAAATGAAAAATACATGCTATTTTCAAGCATTTGTGAAATTTTTTAGAAATCACTGGCTATTCTTACACGGTCTGTTTACCTCAGATGTTATCTTGCATTCACAGAAAACCAGTGGAAGACAGGTGCAAAAGTACATCACTGGTGCTGCTTTTAACTCTTCAGACATGATTCTGGCAAGCAACTAACAAATAACTCAATTAAGTTAGCCATAAATAAGCCAAGCAAGCTGTGACATTGTCCTTGAGGCAATGATCTGGAATAATTTTTTTAGATTCAGTTACCAAACTACTTAGAACATAAATGGAGACAAATCACTTAGAACTAAATAATGACAAAGTTGAATTTGTAGCATCACTAATGTGAGCAAAAAGCATAATATACGGAATAAGATGATGATAAAGTGCTTATTGGGCTCCTGCTTTGTATGTGACTGACCTGAGTACCGCTAGTCTCAAATCCCAGTGTCTGGAAACATGCATGCGCAGAAGGCAAGTAATTCTGTTATAAATTCAGATTCATTGAGATGTCCCTCTTCTATTTTTAGTTTCCTTTTACTTTTTTAAGGTGCAATTACTCCTTCTCTTCATTCACTTCTTTAAAGTATAGAATTTTAAACATCATTACTCTGAATTTGTACGGTTTTTACTTATTGCTTCTCAGTAACTCCATGTATATTGCTAATGGTCAGTGACAATTTAAAGGATGTTAAATGATTGAGGCATATTACAATCAGTTGCGTGAAACAGACTTTGTTAGTTTCAGACTTCTTTCTATGGCTGATTGACTTGTGACTGATCTGATATTCACAATATGTTTTCCAAAAATAAGGCTTGTGCAGTACTGAATATGAGAATTTCCTCTGATGGTGAATCATGCATGAACACTAGAAAGGTAGGTACAAAGGAAAACCTTGTTCGATGCAAAGGATATTATAGTTTAATCTCATAGGTAGTTTCGCAAGCAGCTCCACTGTGGAAAGATTTATTGAGGACAACTTTTTGGTGATAAGACTATCAGCTATAGCTTCAGATAGACTGGATTGGCATTATGCACATTTGAAATGCTACTCCAAGAGATAAGAGATGAAATATATGTTTGTATGAATGATGACAAATGATTATTTAAAATTCATAGCTAAGCACTGTTGAGATGAGGTTCATACCAGAATCAGAAAGTGGCTTTTCCTTCCTATAACTACATGTCTGATAATGAATCTAACAGAGGAACAATCTGGACAAGTAAGTTTGC
>NW_010246703.1:46051-98100 GCF_000690775.1 Eurypyga helias
GTCACAACACCCCCAGGAAAAGCTATAGGCTTGGGGACGAGCGGCTGGAAAGCTGCCTGGTAGAAAAGGACTTGGGGGTGTTGGTTGACAACCAGATGAATATCAGCCAACGGTTTGTCCAGATGGCCAAGATGGCCAATAGCATCCTCGCTTGTATAAGAAACAGTGTGGCCAGCAGAACTAGGGAAGTGATTGGCTGGTGAGTCCGCACCTCAAATACTGTGCCCAGTTTTGAGCCACTCACTACAAGAAAGACATTGAGATGCTGGAGCATGTCCAGTGAAGGGCAGTGGAGCTGGAACAGTCTAGTGCACAAGTTTTATGAGGAGCGTCTGAGGGAACTGGGGTTGTATTCTGGTGAAAAGGAGGCTCAGGGGAGACCTTATCGGTCTCTAAAACTACCTGAAAACAACGTAGGTGTCAGTCTCTTGTACCAAATAACAAGTGATAGGACAAGAGGAAACTGCCTCAAGTTGTGTCAGGGAAGGTTCACATTGAATATTAGGAAAAATTTCTTCACTGAAAGGGTTGTCAGGCATTGGAATGGGCTGCCCAGGAAAGTGGTTGAGTTACCATCCCTGGAGTTATTTAAGAGACATGTAGATGTGATTCTTAGGGTCATGGTTTAGTGGTGGACTAGGCTGTGTTAAGTTTATGGTTGGACTCAATGATCTTACAGGTCTTTTCCAACTTAACTTATTCTATGAGATTCGACAAACATTTGATAAAGACCGAGTTGTTTGTTATGTTTTTCCCATAGTAGTGACAGTCCCCACTTCAGCATAACATAATGTAACTATTTAATAACAAAGATAATTAAAATTGTCAGAAGAAAAACTTAGATAAAGGTGAAAGATGCTAAGTTGAAGCACGGAAATAGCCCAGTATTTAGTACAATGCAGTTTACTGAAGTAACTTTTTTCATGTTGTTATTCACAATATCACATACAAATTGAATTAATTTTTACTAAAGGTATCAAGTTTCCCACTTAAAAAAATGGTGTGAGAAGAAGGAAGAAGGACCAAGAAATGAAGCTAAAGATAGAAGTAGATAAAGGCTATCTGCTCCAGTGTAATTGACTCAGTGCTTTAGAAATATATAATAGCCAGTAATTCATGGTAGGTGTTCTTTCTATAATTAGCATGTCTAAGATCTGCTTAAAAAGATTTTTTGGTAAATATAAGAGGAATCAGTAATATCCCTGGCATTTACCAAAACATCCAGCAAGAACAAGAGATTAATCTCCTGTATTCATTTTGCTCTGGACCATTCACCTTGCTAGAACATGTTTTGGAAGGGCCATCCTTGTTAGCATGGCCAATGAAGGAAGGAAACTAAGAAAGAGCTCCAGAATATTTTCATTAGCAAAGCTGTAATCTAAGATGGATGCCTAAGGATTCAGTAATGCAACTCTAAGTAAATGTTATTTATGGTGAATAATTAAGCATTTGTCATCTTTCCCTTTTAGTGCTAACCTTTCTGGGGAATTTACTTGTAGTTAGACAATAGCAATACATTTTATATCTTTCACACATGGGACAATTAGAAATAAAAGATTTATTATGCAAGCTTCAACATGTCCATTTGATATTTTTTCTATTATAGGGTGAATTTCTTTGGAAGATATATAGATTGCTTATCCGTACTTAGAGAAGAAACTGGTTAATGCAATGCCAGATCAGGGTTATTATATCAGTCATATCAATCTTACAAAAAGCCAAAGGCAGGCAATAGTATTTGCATTTAATGAAACAGTGATTTTTGTAATGTAACTAACTGAGAAAAGGATCTTATGCCAATAAAAATCTTATCAGGTGATGGCTTTGACAGAGCAACTCAGTATCCTTGTCACCCAGAGCTGTCGTAAACAAACTACTGATGAGACAATGATAATAATTAACATAGTGTTAATGGAACATAGACACTCACAGCTATTTTTCAGCTACAGTGAGCTGAAAGAATGCCAGGCAGTGCATGTGGCATAACATCATAACATGCTTCTTTCTGTTTTTGCTGTGGTAGCTGTTGGATCTCTTCTTATTTTCAACCGCAGATCCTTGCTGTAATCTGATGATACTCATTTTTTGCCCTCAAAGAAACTGTACATCGAATCATAATATTTAGAAATACCTACTGGAGCAGAATTTCATGTTTTGGACTTTCAAAAGCTGGATGCTCTTTGAAGCTGGTTTGCCTAGTCAAAATTTTCTCCTTCATTTTGAGGTTTATTATGTATAATAATAGACTATCATTGATGAAGATTAGTCCTATCTACAAAATAATCCTTTTACTGATACAATTTGTGTATAAAAGAAACTAAAATAATCTTGAGATGTTTGATATAGCAAAAGGCCTCAAAAAATTTCCTTCCCTCCCTCCTTCCATTCATACATGTCTGTTAGTGACCATAGATCATTTATAGATAATTTTTGGCTAAACTGATGGGATGTTTGGTCCACAGACCAGATGTGTTCCCTCTCTGGGTCTTTTGACATCAACAATAAAAAACTATAGGTTGTTTTTCATGTGTAATTTAGGCAAATAATGAAACACATTCCACTCTTCCTAGGCATGAGTCACAGTAAACATACTGGCTTTTGTCTTGTCTGGCTGTGTCACCACTTCATTTCTGATAGTAAAAAGAAATACCATCTCTTTGCCTTTTTATTTTCAAGGTATTACCTGACAGGTATTTTCTCCTCAAATATGTGGTTTGAATCTGTCCAGATGCCACATCTTAACTTTTCTAATTCTCTCATACCTCTTTCATCTTGGGTTCCTAAATCTCTTTTCTAAACAGTCTTCAATCACACATACGGACTCCAACCATTTAAAAATAAACTGAGAAAAAATGCAAATTGGATGAGAGTGTAACCCTCCCAGGTAAGCCACATTAATATTTTTCTCATCCTTAGTACTTAGTGTTTTTCTCTTTTTCTTATGAACCTTGGCCTGCTCCTTGCAAAATCTCCCTGTGCAAATAGGAGGTTCCCACCCAAGGACTTTATAAGACTGTCCTTGAGTAACAAGTGACTCGTGGAACACAGGATTTTTGATTCCAGCAATGGCAAATAGTATTGAGTTCTTAATTTAAAATGTTGGAGAGTTTGAATATTTCAGATCTCACTTCTAAATTGCTGATTATCAGGAAGCTTGCTTTCAGTTGCAAATGTGTTTGTTTTTATTGTAGTAGAGAACATTTTCAAGCTATAGTTTGAACACTACCTTAGGCAAAGTAGCAAAGGACAAATATAAAGTACCCAATTATATTTGTTTCCAAATTACATACTTTTTGAGGCCTGATGCATGGGGTTTTTTAACATTAAGAGTCATCAATAACACTGTTCCAAATCAGAAAACACCATTATGTAAGAAATATTGACATTGGCATTCTCTCAGAAATCTTCCATCCTTCCAGAGAATAGAAGCCTCTTATCTGATCAATAATGTAAAAAAAAAACACCAACAAAAACCCCAAACCCCAAACAAAACAACAAACAAACCCCACAAAACAAACAAACAAAAAACCTAAGCAAACAAAGCAAACAAAAAAAGACAAACATTTCCACTTCATGTAAGGAGTTTCTCATTCACAGACCATCTTTTTGTTCTGTGTTTCTGACACAATTGTGTCTTGTTCCATGACAGAGATTTTTCACTGCTGCAGGAATAATAAGAATGACGACAAAAATGTTCCCATAAAAATTACACATTTTTTACTGGTATGACCATCTAGTCAGTTGCACCTCAATTCTGGAAAATAGCCTCTTTAAAATTATGCTCATAAATAACTTCAAATAAGCCTACTTGAAGGCTTAGACTACCTGGAGTACATGATTTCTATAAGACAGCTCTCTTCTAAGTCAGGATATTTGCTAGGAAGCAAATACTTATGTAGTAAGGAAAATGTTTCTAGTGTGTGGGATGCAGAGCACAGCCACACAAAGCTCCAATCTGAATAGGACTTCAAACTTCTGTTGTAGTTTGAGGACTTAGCAACACGACGATAGATGTAGCAGACGACTCTACTGTGTGCACAGCTTTACCATCCAGTCCCAAGGAACTAATGTTCACTGACAGTCACAGCTTGCCATTTTAGACTGTACTGTGTCATACATATTCTGCTTTGTAGAGCACAGATCCTGACATGGGCTAGATTATACTGTGTCCTGTACACATGCTACTATTGGTCTACACTCCTCTAAGTTGTCTGAGTATAGTCTTCGTCAAATCGCAACCCTTCTGAAAAGGAATGTTTCTAGACGACTCACCTGTGAGTCCAGCAACATGAAGCAAACACAGCTTTCCCTTGAGATCTCCCACAGATGTATTTGTACAACAGTTTGGATGCAAGGCAGGTCTGGACTTGAGTATGGGCTTGACCTCATACGGAAGAGATGCTATTGATATAACCACAGACAATTGTGCAGCTCTAAGTTACTTAGATTTAGGAACATACGGCAGTTTGATAGATGTGAGTTACATCAATTCATTTTAGACATGATATCTTCTGTAATTCTGTATAATTAGTTTAACGTGATTATTTTCCACTTAAAGAAGAAGACATTAAAGAATGGTAGGTAACATCAGAGCTCTAGTTCACAAAGATTTAGATAAAGATGTTATGTCAACTTTCTGTTTTTAAGTTAGCTTAAAGTATCATCTGTGCAGAGGTTTAGCATCAGAAAGAATGATATATGAATTTCAATTTAATGTTATTTCTGGTAGAAAGCCAAAAGACATTACATACTTGCCAGAAAATAACTTTTCTTATTTATTTAGATAAATAATGAAAAATCATTTCGTACTTTTAGATTTCTTCCTAATAATAGAATATCATAGGGTGATATTTTTCTTATAATAAATGAAAGTATTTTTGTTTGTAGTGGGCTTTTTTGTTTGTTTGTTTTTGCGGGTTTTGGGTTGGTTTTTTTTTTTTTTTTACAATATTAAGATCTTGAGAGATATTTAGAAGGTAAGTTCCCTAAGGAAAGACTTTACTTTAGGGTTACAACTTTAGACACAGATATATTTTTGAGGAAGTTCTCAGAAATTATCTGATACTCTTATAATTACTCAAGAGTGAAAAGAGAATGAATCTATGGAAAATTACACCTTTCTGTTAGACTTAAAAATGAGAGCTGATGACATTCCATAGGTTATTTGTCAATGCTATCCCAGCTGGCAGTGCTTGGACCTGTCAGTAGTTTGCCCCAGGTAGACAGTGGTTTTTGCACGAGTGCAAACAGTTTCTCCAGGAGAGCAGGCTGGTGGAGGATATGTCATGCAGCCACTTCCTTCCTTGAAAGATGGAGGCTTTTATAGATTACTCGCACTAGCACTACAACACTATCCAACTGCACCTTGCAAATAAAGATATCTGACATATATGAATGCACAAGCAAGCATTAATGCTGATAGAAATCACTAGATCTGTATCTCTCCTTGCTGTCACATGAGCTTGAAACAATATGACACAGTCCTCCCTCAGCCTAAACAGCTCACTGAGCTTGACAAGGACTCTAATAGAAGATGAGCAGTTCTGCATCGTAAGGCTTTTGATGGAAAACATAAAAGTACTTCTCTGTCTGACCGCTCTCTGAACATGCTAGGAAAATGACAGATTGTCAAAATTAAGTGCCATGTTGTTCATATGAAAACAAAGCAAACATGGTGAAAGCTTTTAGTGATAGGCACTGGTTTAGTTAAGACTTTTTTGCCAGTGCCTTGCAAATATACATTTATGATACTTTATTCGAGCAGCTGCTTGTGTATAAAGAAAGAAGATTATTTTGGTAGGCCAAAATTCAATAAGTTCTTTCAAAAATGTTTTTTTCTTCTCTCTAAGACATGCAGGATAAATAACTGTGTAAAACAATTGGCTGTATAATCCAACTGAATTAAGACACAAGTCAAGCTATGGATGTTGGCTTTTGTAGCCCTTTGATTGCATCAGTGACAGAAACAGTCCTTAAGTCTTGCGGTTATGAGGAAAAGTTGGAAAATATGACCTGGCATAACCAATACTATTTCTGTCTTTGTCTATTGGCAGCTAGAAACAATTATTCTAAGAAGTGTGAATTATTCCATTTTCACTTTGCAAACTAAAAATAATGCAAAAGGAAAACTGCATGCATTGTGATAGATGCATTTTAATTTTCCCATTTCTTCATTTTCCTACTCTTTAATGTAAAATTGATTTTCTTTTGTAAATAATTTATGGCCTTCCCATACTTTTTTCTAAGCTTATCTTATGTAATTTTATTTCTGGTTTATGAGGTATTTACTTAAATGTTAAATATTTAAAATTAGAATATCTGATATATTGTTTCTAATCTTTAACTTAATAGTTTAATAAAATTCCTTTGTTAAAAGGGAATTGGGCCTTTGAATGTTTTTAAGTTCCACAAGACAGTTTAAGTAAAATCCAAGGCTTGCCTTAATTGTGAGAGAAGTTGCCAGGTTTTGTTAACATACTAATAATCCCGAATGGAAAAATTTGTAATAAGTACCTCCTTTTTGATGAGTGCTGTGCACCCTTGAGATGTCTGGTTATGTAACTTAGGCATTTAGGGATTGTAATACAAAAGGAAACATCAACAGCAAGACAGAAGTCTGGCTCTGATATTAAAAAAATAGAAATTTGTGTGCTCTACAATGGAAAAGAAGCAATAAGCCACATTATTCTTTCTGTATACTGTTCTTAATCCAGATGCTTACCATTACTGCTTTAAAGGTTGTCTCCTTAATGCTCTTTGTAATGATGCTTCATTATATCTTACCTGCATCTTTTGTTCCAGCTAACCTGTTAGATCATAGTGAGAACTAAAATATTTTGCCATCATAATCATAAATCACAGGCCATAAGATCAGCCCTGTGTTTAGAGGAATCAGCTTCTTATTGACTGTCTTCCATAATTAATAGCACTTTACTTTGTAAATCAAATTAGTCCACTTTTTCTATAAAGAGTTAGTGTGAGATCATTTTTTAAAACACTAAATGACCTTGACAAAAACAAGGAATCAATAACGTGTTGATTAGCAGTTTGTTTTCCGTAATATTGGATGTTTCCCTTGTTGGTAGTTTTTCCTGTTGCAAGACTTGCACAGGTTGAATATCATTGATACCTCCTGGTAATGCTTTTTTCCATAAAGAGTTGATTCTACTCTGTCTAACACTGATGGATTCACTTAGGCATGTGTGTAGGTTGTGCTAGTGTTTCTTTTAATCTACATTTTTTAAATTGCAAGATTCTGAGGGTGCTTGTCAGCACCGGCCAGAAATAAATATGGTTCTAGTTTTAATGGGAGAGAACTTAGGTTCTGACTGTTCCCTGAAATTTACTTCAGTGTTGCCATGAATAAGAACTGTGGCAATCTCTAGAAAAACATGTGGTGTGGTGGTAAAAGCAACAGACTTTGAGGTGTAGATTCAGCCTTCTTAAGAACAGACTTTCCAGGTGTTATTCATTCTTCTATGTCTTAATGTCTCATTTATAAAAAAGAGCAATATAATTGCCGTAAGGGAAGGTGCATTCAGATTGTAAGGTCCTCAGTTAAAATGGTAATGAAGGGCAGTAGAATACTGTAGGATACTTAAATATCAAAGGTAGACTTAAGTACTAGTGCTGTAGTTAATGAGAGCCTAGCAATTCTATCAGGAAGAAAATGGCAATATTGAGACATTTGTTCCTGTCTCAAGAAGCCATTAAGCATTCATACTTTTCATTGAATGAAAATACTTAAAAAACAAATTTAGATATTTTTCAGTCAGATACTTAGGCTGTAGAGGTCAGTGTTGAATTCAACAACATTTCCTCAAGCTGTGTTCTTCTCCATCATTTTCAAAAGTTGTCAGTATATGCCTGGAGTGGAGCTCCAGGATATCAGAGGTGTTTGCAGAGCCAGCAACTTTACCCACACAGCACAGTGCCTTTCCCAACTCCTACATAAACATCATCATCACTCACTCAAGGATAAACACAGTCCCATGCCTTCTCTCTGGCTGATCAGGATTGATGGGTTTTAGTGGAATATACATAGACCCCTACCATCTTGATTTGCAGTCCTGCTCATAGTCACAGCAATGTCAAATATTATCCTGGACTTAAGCTATCTCTGATGTTCATGCTCAGATCATAGGGTCAGCTATGAGGCAACCAGGTTGCTCAGGGCTTTGTGCAGTCTGGCCTTGAAAATCAGAAAGGATGGAGACTGTATAACCTCTCTAGGCAAGGTATTCTGGTGCCTTCAGGTATTCTGGTGTCTTCAGGTGTCTTTGATGAAAAAAAAAATCATATATCCTGTCAGATTGCATTTCAGTTTCTGCAATCATTGTGAAGAGCCTGGCTTAGTCCTGTAGACACCAGCAGTCTTCCCAAAGCTGCTTCCTCTTCAAGCTGAACCAAGCCCAGCTTGCCCAGCCTCTCCTCACAGGACAAATGCACCAGCCCCAACCACCTTTGTGGCCTCTGCTAGAAGTGCTGAACTTGTTCTTCTTTGATGGTAGAATTGCCTGTGCTCTATTCTTCACTGATGAGGTTACTTGGTTCCTCTGCCTGACTGTCATTACTGCTTACCAGGTCTTTATGTTTACTTTGATTAGCCTTCAGTCAGATAACCTAAAACAGAACTCCTTGTTCTAGAAGCCCATGGTCAATCAAACTTGACACATAGTGTCCCAGAGGAAACATGAGGCCAGAACACTCCATTAAATTCAACAGAGGCCTTAATGTCAAAGGAAACCATGCTAAAAGTCATATTCCCAGCTATGAAAACTTCTTAAGTCACTTGAAAGTCTGCCACATGACCTTCGCAAGCACCTTTTTCTCAATTATGTGACATGAGCTTGGGAATTTCTTTCAGAAGAGGAATGTTAGAAAATTAAGAAGTCTCTCAAGTTCAGTGGCTGTCTGCCTGATTCCCAAGTGCTGAATATCTCAAGGGACTTGAAGTTTAGATGTTTTTGTCCCATTTTCCCTCATGGTTAAATCACTTACCGTGGCTACATATCCCACAGTGCCTTAAGGCTGTCAGGATGCATTGTGTGAGTCTAGCTGGAGGGGTGACTGTCCTGCCAGCCCCTAGAGTGCCTGCCCTCAGAGCACACTGCTTGTCTCATAGAGTAAATTCCACTCACATTCTCTAAGCACAACAAAGAAAAGCAGGTGCAACTTTAAGTTGGGCTCCCTGGGAGGTCTTTGCACTAGGGAAAGTCTTTTTAACTCAACTTTACAACCATTTCCATCAGGAGGATTTGTTGCCACTGCTTCTGATAACTGTTAGCACTTGTAATCCGTCTGTTTTGTTGATACCATGGTGCTTTATGTATGTTGGTGAGACTACACATTTTCTCTTTTATCTGTAACATAAGCTTCTGCTTATATATTGATCAACTGAGAATGGTGATCAGCTCTGAAAGTTCAGTCATTTACATAAACTCTTCACTACAGGTAACTTCAGGTATCCTGTAACATTTCATCAGCAAAGCTCTGAAAAGAACTTGCTTTCCTGGGTCTCAGTATTTGGGTAAAACATTCTGCTTTAGACCAAGAGACAGAGGGAGCAGATGAGTGAAGAAATATGAGAATGTTTACATAGAGCTCATTTTCTTAACATAATCACATTTTAAAATAACCAAATTATTTTTTTTCTTTTAAATTTGCTCTCTGCCTCAAACCAAGGGAAAAAAAGTTTTACAAACATATGCATTATACAAAGTAAAGAACACTACTAAAATCAGACTTTCAAGAGTGTATTAGGTTAATGCCTTGAAAGATCGAGACTGACATCCTGACCTCATTGAAATTGGTGTGAATTTTACTTTTGAATTAACAGGGTCAGGTTTCATTCTAGATACAAGATGTTAGGGTGTAAATTCTCTTACAAGCTGCTAGCATATTAAAATATTAAAAATGCCTAAAATTTAAAAATTATGTAATTTGTGAACAACATATAGTTCTTGCACAAATCTGTTCTTAAATAAGAGTGAGATAAGGATACAAAAGTGAACACAGAAAATAACATTATTTCAAAGCAATATCTAAATGTTTTCATGTCTTTAACAGCCTTTAGATTTCAGCATTTTTTAATTTAACAAGATATTAAAAGTATATTGATTTGAAGAAGCCATAATATGCTACATGAAACCAAAACTCATTTTATGTTGTTCTTTGTCTAGTACTTTCTCATAAGCTTGTTATGCAAACTAAAACTGTACAGCCTACACAGGCTAATCAGTAGTTATAATTATGATTATGTATTTTTATGTCCAAAATATTTATTCAGAATTAAGTAGTTATTTCTTACAATGTAACATAATGCTTTTGTCAGAGAACTAAGAAAACATTGTTAGCAAAGTTTTCATCTTATAAAAATTTTAAAAGTGGTAAATAAGAATTATGAAAGTTCAATAACATAGTTGTCTGGGTGAGTTGGTCTATGTATGTTTTTAAAATAGCTAAATCGATGGTCAAGCATCTGGAAATCACAAATGTAGATCATGTGTGGGGAATGACGACATTTATTTTAGAAAACACTGACTCTAATAAGGACTAAATGATTATGCCTGGTAACGAGCTAAACAGGAGTTTTGAGGGTGATTCTGTGGCTTGGAGAGCAGATATGATCTTTGGCTTTATAAGCAGGGGAATGAGGCTTATAGGTAATCCTTTAAATTTTATGTGGTGTTCATGAGACCATTGCTGTGATGATGTATTCAATTCTGGTGTTCAGTCTTTAAAAAGAACATTGAAAATTGAAAAGCTTTCTGAAAAAGATGCAAATATTATTAAAAGATGGGAAAAAGCCACCAAACAGTTGAATCTTAATCATTCCACATAAAAAGAAGATTAAATTATGAGATGATCATAGCAAGTATCTGTGTGAGATGTCATTTAATTATAAAGGGTTGTTTGGTTCAGTAGATGAATGTGTTGTAATGAATAGAAGCTGTAAGTAGGTAGATTTGATGTAGGAATGAAGATCGAAAATGCTCATCCGTAAGCATAAAGAACTGGTGACAGAGTTGTCTGAGTCATTGCCACTACAGTTTCCTGAGAACAATCATGGCAAGGTGAATGGGATCCCACAGTAAGGACACCAAAAGCAAACAAATACCCTGCCTAGAATATCAACTGCATCACTGGTTTCTTACAGTGATATGAAACCACAAGTCCTATTGAAAAGTAGAGGAGAGATTTATTTTTCATTTACACCTTGCATACCAAAAGAGAAAGGACAGGAACCATTTTTGTGCAGAATTTTGGAAGGACACCTTTTATGATGGCGCTGTGTTCTTGGCTTTGATTTCTTTGACTTGTCTTTTCATTCGACCCCATTCTCTGCCAAAGATTAATGACATTCAGAAGACTTTAAGGCTGCATTTTTAAGGTATATAAGCATTATTTCACGCAAGGTTAATAGATATTTTCAAAGTGACATACATAGGAACTTAAGTTCTATTGATTTTCCTTACAGTGTTGTGTGAAGTGATCTAAAAAACTTCACCAAATCAAGTGAATTGCTTTAGGAAAAGAGCAAAGCTGTTAGATAGAACATCATGGGGGGACATCTGGGTGTTCTCTAGCTGTCACCCAGTGGTGGTCCCAGTACCAACAGCAGCTCACCAGACACTAAAGCTGCATTTTGGTAATTGCCACTGACATAAAGTTTCATTTGTCCTTCCATACACCATTTCTGTTTAGATTTAACCTCTGAATTTAGATGATCCATTTTAAGGATCAGTTCCTTAATTGTTATTTAGAACTCTGTCAACACTCCTTTCAATTTGAAGACTCACTCGCCTAAATGTGTTGCAATCTGGATAGGCAATTCTGACAGAAAAAAAAATGGTTACTTATTATAGAAACCACTGCTCTTCAAATTACTTGCCTGAGTAGAGTCATAGCCTCCATCCTTTTCCTGTTTCATTCTTCCTAATAATTCTTGAATTAGAGGACACAACCTGTAGCAGTGTGGCAGTTGTGGCTGTGACTCTTATGTATGTTTGTGTTACCCCTCTGTGGGCCAAGTGTGAGGCTGTAGGTAAAAAGCAGCACGTTCCCCAGCAGACAGCAGTCTGCATGTGTATAGTTTAAAGTATGGATCTAGTCACAGCAACTAGTATTAAGTAGTATGTTTTTTCAAATGCTCAGGGTATCTAGAGAATAGTTATTTTTACTTAATATTCAGTGAATTTTAAAAATGGAAAAGTAATGTTTTGTTTGTCATGTTGTGATGGACTATACACCTTTGTCAGAGAAAATGTGTGTACACACTAAAATGGAGTGCTGAGATCAGAGGCTGGAAGTCTTCCTTACTGAGAGCACAACACAGATGCTGTGATCCGAGAGTACAGCCTTTTAAAACTTCAGTGTTTAAAAAGGAGAGAGCTTTCTTGTGCACTCCTAGGTAAATGGAGGGAAAATCATTTTAGTCCAGCAAACATCTGGTAGCTCAGGACTGAAAAAAAAGTAGTGATTGGTTCTGACAGCTCCCTGTTTTGCAGCAGTATTTAACCAGAAATATTTGAAACAGATTGATATGAATAATGAAAGATTGCATGATGTAGGACAGAAATAAACTTCACCACAATTTAACTCATTAACAAAGAAGCAATGCTACATATATAAGAAAAATTCTTATTTACTGTTTACCTCATTCATTATATTTTATTTTTAATAACCTGACAACAAGTAAGATTCTTCTAATAATTTTCTCCATCAGGTATTACAAGTATTTCACTGTGAAATAGGTTGAATGGGATGTCATTGTCCTTTAACAAGTGCTGCTGATGGATGTGGTCCATTTAAATGTACAACAGAGAGCTGAACTAGATAACGAACTTATTATTACTCTCTGAGGATTACAGGTTAGTCCCAAAGGAGTGCAGTAAGCTAGAGAAAATCCATATCTACTGGCTAAACAATAGCCAGAAGGCTGACTGGAGATATTGATTTACTTTCTAGGCCATTTAGACCTTAATGGTGGAGAAAAGCTGAAGTGCTGTTTACTTTTCTGCCAGAATCGACCAAACAACCAGTCCATTTTTTACAGACTTTTGATTGATTTCGCTTAGAGGAATTAGAGGTGATTTATTTTTAAGCTGAAAGCAACTCGTAAATATCTCTTACTACACAGGTTCCCTGAGAGTAAATGTTAAGTGGAAATACTGAGAAACACCTCACTGCAAATCAATGTGAACAGATAATACTCCTCAGTAGGAATGATCAGACTTAGGACACCTTTCTCAAAAGTGGTCAAGCCTCTGGTCGTACTGTGTGAGACACAGCACTTTTAAAAGTCCCAACTTTTGCTAAAGCGTATGAATCTGATTGCTTGGCTGAATTTGTGCCAGCTGTACCCTGCTGACTTAGAAAAGGGCCACGGCTGTGGGAGTTTAAGTGGTGCTCAAGGTCAGTAGTGAGCAGCTTTAATATTTGATGGATGAAAACAGTAATTTATCAAATGACAATTGCCCAAGATACCTCATACTCAGAGCAAATGTCTAGCTGTAAGGAACAATTTGGAGAAAAAGCAGGCTAAGATGTTGGAATGAAGTATTTTCAAAATTATACAAATTTTAAGAAATGCTGCTGAGCATAGTGCCACCTATAGAGACACAGCTAAATTAAAAATAACATGTTTATTATTTCCTAGATATAATCTGTCTGGAAAATGACTTAGGTTTATACAAAACACTGTCAGGTGTATTAAAAAGATGGGTTACCAAAATCATTCTTTGGCATAATCTCATGGAACTTAAAACAGTAGAGCTGGTGTGTTAATAATATTCCTATGTGGAGATAAAGCCACAATTTTATATTAGTTACAAACACATAGTCTATAATTACTACTTAGGAAAATTCTGCAAGAACATTTTTTTGAAGCTCACTTACAAAGGTTAGACCTTTTTTTTGAAGGCATCGCATAGTTCTGCTGTAACATAATAGCCTCTGTTTTCTGCTGAAAACAATGCTGTTTTCACTAAACAGGCTTGGCTTTTTCCCTCCTCTCTACTCCATTCTCTGAAGGGAGTTATACTTGATTAATATGCTGCTTATATCTTAACACAGAAACATAAACCTGTTACCTGAAAACTAGAGTTACAGTCAGCTCTATGGTTTGCACAAGAACTTATGAATATGGATCTTTTCAAGCTGAAAGTTGTATTTCAAATCCTACACATGTCGTGTGCTGCCTCTTCCACCAGCTAAATCATTAATCCTATCTTGATACATTTGATTCAGCCTCAACACTGGGCTACATAGCTGAGAACTGATGGGAAGAAGAAATATCCCAGTATATTTCCTTTATGTGACCAAGCCCCTAAACAACAGAAAAATTGCATTATTGTGAGGTAAGAGTCCTTAGGACTTTGTTATATATTGTTCAATGATAATTTTTCCTGCCCCTTTCTACATGTAGACTGATGCAGAGGAACTACAGAAAAGCTACAAATTTCATTGTATAATTCATCCTAGTTCTTCACTCAGCATTGAAGTGACAAATGATGGATTACTGTGTGTTTTCAGTTGAAAAGTTGAAAAAGTTTGGTACACACTGTAGTTTTATTTTTTAAACCATATATTTTGCTGTCAGTACACTAAGCTTTTATTTAAGAATTCAGCATATGCTGTTGTGAAGTCCCAAACTGAAAGTTTTACAGACAGTGTTATACATGGTTTATCTGAGCTTTTTTGTTAAGGTTTGGTAAAATTCACTTCCTCTTTCTCAGGTGTAATAGCATAGAACTATATTTTATGGGGTTTATTACTTGCCTTATGCCCCAAAATGTTTATCGCGGAATACATTTTGAAGACCTTTTCTAGTTGCTAGTCTTATATACTTTAATATACTCTTAAGATTTGGTTTTTTTTAAAGAAAGTCAAGCCTGCAAGCTGAATTCTCTGAGCTTTATATGCTTAACGAGTGTTAGTGGAACTGCTACCTGCAGTTTTTGTGTAGCTACAGTGTGCCTTGTGAAGCAGCATTGTATGTTCTGATAATTTCTATTTCCTTATTTTTATGTTCACAGTTCACAAAAAACTATGCATGTAGGTTAGCAAAATATGTGCAGCTGATGTTTTCTGTATGTCAAATGAAAGAAATGGCTAGATAAAAGAATTGTGCCAGTTTAACATACGGTTTGTATGTTTGATTTGTCTACTTTTTTAAATTAATAGAATGATTCAACTGAAACAAATGATAGAGTACAAATATTTTATATTTCATTGAAGAGTGTCTTAATTTGGCTTAGTTTAGATCAATTATAAAATTATTAAGTAACCTAAAATTATGAAGTTTTATTCTGAAATAGAGTCCCAATTCTGCAAGCATTGAAGTGCTTCATTTTATCTGTATATATATATGAGTAGCTCCTTCAATTTCCATTTCTTAGTTTAATACCATACACCAAACAATCTGTACTTATTTGCTTAATTTTAGAAAACTGGTTAAACTCATGCAATTGTCAGGTCAACCAGCCTTTGGAATCCTGCAAATTTGAAGAAATCAGATCAATGCCTCCAAATGACAGTATCCTCATTGACCATGTTTGATTTCCTTATCAAGTTTAAGTCCTAAAGTATTTACTGTCTTTAAAGCAAAGAATGATTGCTTCTATTTGTCTCAGGAGCTGGAAAGCAGTGAGTAAGGATGAAGTTCAAAGAATTCTAAATCTGGGGTAGTTTTTGTTGGTTTTGGTTTTGTGGGGTTGGTTTTTGTTTTTTTTTTTTTTTTCCTTGCAAGTGAAGTGCATTAGGAAAGAAAACAACAGCTGGTAGCATGGAGCTGTGAGGGATTTTGAAAAGCTGGGGTGAAGTAATGATTAGAAATGCAATATGGAGCTGTAGTATAAGTAGTAAAACAGAAGTCACTGAACAAGACAAATATAATTTAGGCAGAAGCACAGGTCTAATTACTAGGCTTACTTGATAACTTAGAATTATCACCCATAAAGGTTGATTCCTTACCAATTCTCTGGCTGCAGAAAAGAATCCTACTAGACACTTGCTAAATTTCACATTTCCATAGCATATCATTATCC
This sequence comes from Eurypyga helias, assembly GCF_000690775.1. Classification (NCBI taxonomy): domain Eukaryota; kingdom Metazoa; phylum Chordata; class Aves; order Eurypygiformes; family Eurypygidae; genus Eurypyga; species Eurypyga helias. The sequence goes on from NW_010246703.1 coordinate 62,101, forward strand.
AAAGTTAGACAGGCAGAAGATTTCTTGCAGTAGTCTTTGTTTATATCACTGTGAATAGGGTCTATATCTATAGACTTCCCTGAAGTGTAATGTATATAGTCACAGGTACACTCCATAGAAGGCACATAAGAAACCTGTTTAAGGTCTATTTTAAGTATGATTTTGGAAATTAATAAATTTATTCTTGATTACATGCATTTTAAATTGTAATGGAGCACAGGGATTCAAAAATAAATGTTCTCACTACAACATTCTAATAAATGAAACAGTGACATTTTGGGTGCATAGCAGTTATTTGCTGATAATCTAACAAGATTTTTGGTGGGATGACTCTTAGCCACATAGCTTTGTACAGCGGGTTGAAAACACTACTCTGTTCCCAGTTTTATCTCTGCCTGGCAGCCTGCCTCATCCTTTTAGGTGCTGTTCAGTGTAGAAAGTTTTCTAAATTTGTATTTGGAATGCTAAGGTGGTAAGTAGTTATAGTAGTAGAATTTATTATTTATATAGTTACTATGTGCATTTTCAATGGTAAGTCCTGATCTCTACTAAGTAAAGACCTTCTGTCACACTAAAAATGCATTCTGAAGTCTCTGCACATTTACAGAACAGCATTTTTAACCACAGCTGAAGACTGTGTTCAGTTTTCAGGGGAAAAAATGTTGCCTAAAAATGACTCACAATATAGTATTAATTTTAATATTTTCAGGTTTCTAAAAATTCAGTGGCTTTTAAAAGCAAAACTCATCTCATACTACCCTAGAAAATAGAAAAGAATGTACTGCTTTTTAACAACTGTGAACTTCTACTTCAGAAAGAGAATGAAGCTTGGCCCACGTGTTTCATCTGCCTGTTCTCTTCTGAATGGTCTGCACCTGAGAGTTGGCAGCTGTGCTGCTTCTGTAAGAAATGAGGTAGCACAGTGTCCATGCATTGCCTGGGGAGAAAGATAAGTTATAGGCCTATTTCAAAATCCCTAGAAGATGAGACTAGAGAGTAAGGATAGCTTGTGTTGCCATTTGTATTTAACACGCTACAGAGAACACAGGTGGACTGGGTTCAGGTCTTATGTTCTTCTGTGGTAAGTCACTAAAAGCCTTAGGTATAAGGATGCATAGGTTCCTTGTCCCACCTAAATATTTGTAAGGGTATGATATTTAAATTATCCCTTAGCAAGTAAAATGAGGATAATGAGACTTCGTTTACCTTGTAGAATTTGGGTGGATGGGGGTGTCTTCTATCTATGTGTATTTTGAAACAAGACAGGTTTTCAGTTTGCAATTAGACAATCCAATGTAGGGCTCAGGAGCTCTCTGTGTATACATGGATGTCAGTAGATGCCAGTGCTTTCACTGTAGTCAGTGGAGAGCCAGTTATTTCTCTCAATGAAGGCTGGAGAGCAATTCTGCTTACTCAGGCCTGGTGAATCACACCTTCAGTTCCATAGAGATGTATTTTGTCTTCAGTAGGAATACAACAGTCAACTTCACAGGTAGACAAATGCATTGACATGCCTAAGTATGGTGTTAAGCTGAACCATGGGCAAGCCATCTCATTCTTAGAAGTGGTCTTCTTATAGGAATGCAATCAGGAGGCAATGAAGCTTGAGAAGGGTGAGGCTTCCTAAAGTCATAAAACTGTTCTTTCAGTAAAAGCAAAATTTTTGTTCTGTGAATCCCAGTCCAACAGGCAGAGTCTGTCCCCAGTACTATAAGGTTTAAATATTTCTGGAGGGATCCTAATGAAAAAAGGCTTTGTCAAAAACTTCTCCTATACAGTGTCTAATGTTTCCCCTGTGTGTACACAGAACTGTTCACTGTTTCCCTTGCAACATTTGATTGCTTATGTGTTCTTTGGTTTGGTTGGGGGTTTTTTGGGTTTGGTTTTTGTGTTGGTGGGGGTTTTTTTTGTTTGTTTTTTTTTAATTTTGATAACATCATAGAATTTTTTGAATTGGAAGGGACCTTAAAGATCAGCTAGTTCCACCCCCCCTGCCATGGGCAGGGACACCTTCCACTGGACCAGGTTGCTCAAAGCCTCATCCATCCTGTCCTTGAAGACAGCCAGGGATGGATCATCCACAACTTCTGTGGGCAATCTGTTCCAGTGCCTCACCACCTTCTCCGTGAAGAACTTTCTCCTGAATATCTAATCTAAATCTCCCTGCTTTCAATTTAAACCCATTACCCCTTGTCCTGTCACTACAGACCCTTGTAAAAAGTTCTCTCCCAGCTTCCTTGTAGGCCCCCTTCAGGTACTGGAAGGCTGCAATAAGGAATTCCCAGAGCCTTCTCTTTTCCAGGCTGAACAAGCCAAATTCTCTCAGCCTTTCTTCATAGGAGAGGTGCTCCAGCCCTCTGATCATCTTCGTGGCCCTTCTATGGACTTGCTCCAACCAGTCAATAATTTTTGGTCCTTAATGGCTTCATTGTCATACTTGGGAATGACATAAAGCATGGTGTTTCTACTATTTTAAGGGAATGGAAGGATTTTTTGTCAAGAATTGAATAGCAGTACTGAGATACTTCATTTTTTCAGTGAGAGTTCAAATATTGGGTAGAGAAAAAGATTATTTAATTACATATAATCACCTGCATTACAGAGAAACAAAACTGGTTTATATGTTTGTTTGCTTTCTAAAACAGAGCTACAGTTACGCATGTGAAGCAGCCAACGAGGAATTGCTCCTTGCAAACTTGTCCCTGAACCTCTGAACTGCCTTAACAATGGTCTCATTAATTTAGGTACTACGCAGTGTCATATCTGCTTTTACATACCCATATTAGTGGGTCAGGGGAAGGAAAATTGTTTTATTCGTATGACATAATTTAAAGATGAAATGTGAAGGTCTATGACCTTGCTCTGAGATAGTAGGTCTATTATAACTTATACAGAGAGGGCTTTTTTTTTTTTTTTTCTTTTCAAAAGGATCTTTGTTGATTCTCTAGTATGACCAAGGCTGGTAAATGTGGAACTGTTTATGAGCTTTATTTTTGTTCATGATAAAAACCTCTTCAGATTAATGAGTCATTGGTGCCTCAGCATCTGCTCCCAAGACGGGAATTTAGGAAAGAAACTTAGGAGAAATATGAAGATAAAAATAAGTAAAATTTTAAGAGTAGAAATCTTGATGATGGGGAACAAACACAAAGGATTTAAGAAGTGTTAAAGGAATGTTCATTTAGTGGAGCAAAATGACAGATTAAGTACAGATATAATGAAGATACTTTTAAAGTAAACATTTTGAGAAAATAAACTGTTGGTTTTTTAGTCTTACTAATAACTGTTGTTAAAAGTGTATATATTAAAAAACAAGTGTCAGAATTTCTTATTTAAAGTAGATATTTCTATCACTGATTAAAAATGATACCTTCTTACATGGAGGAATATCTTGTAAACTATCAATCAGTTATCACACTGGTTTATAATAGCTTGCCTTTTTTTTTTTTTTTATGCCACATGCTGTAGGTTAACCTCCTGTAATTTGTCTCAATTGAGTGTATCAGTTTTCTATAACTGTAGGAGAAATAGATGTTTCTCATGAACATCCTGTTGCATATTGGCATGAAACAGATGCAGCATGAGGCACAGCTCAAAAGTCACAGAGTTCCTCCTGCACCTAGCATGTACTCTGAGGCTCTTAAAATTATTTGAGTGTGTTGTTAATATTTCAATATGGGTATTTTAATTTGTATTTTAGGGTAAGATTATCCTCTGTATAGACGTTAGTAGTAGGTGTCTCTCCTCTTAAGTCTGGAACGTAAGGAAAGTATGTGAGAAAGTCATCATAGTTAATCCAATAAGAGCAGGTTTCATAGATAATAAGTGAAGAATATGGGTTATGGATATGACTATCATACTGGTTTTGCTCATGCTTTTTGGTAGCCCTAGCAGAGGGAGTGCTTCCACTCTGGCTGCTATTTCTCTCAAAAACCTAGACAAAATATGTTCTGAGTAGTAGTCCAGCAAAATTAGGCAGAACTGAACAGACCTCCGGTGAATTTCTTGCACCTTATGTCTGCAAATATGTAGATGATAGATGATGTGCCAGAATATCAGTAGCTGTCTGGAGTGTGTGAACTGACTGGTACTCATATCTGGACTGTCTGTACAAATGTTTCAATCCAAATGGAGAGTGGAAGCCTGAGATAAGAAATGGTAATGGGTGGTGAGACTTTTATTGAGGAGAAATAGATAATCCAGGAAAGACAGCAAGAGAAAAGAGGAAATGTTCTTGGGACCAGAAATGTAAGAACATAAAAATATCTATCCAGTGTCAACCAAAAGGTTATCTAGCCAGGTGCTCTTTCTCCAGTGCCGTCTCCCAGTAAGTCTAAGAAAAAAACAACTGGGTAATGTATTTCTGTGTATGCTGACTTCAGTGTCTAGCTCTTCCCTGAATCCCTCCGATAATTTTTAACCTCATGTAAACTTTTAACATCCTGTTGCAAAGAGTTTAGCATCTTAATTGCATGCTGTGTAAAGAAACCTTTTGGGTTTTGTATTTAGTGCCTCCTAAGTCCTTCTCATCTGTCCTAGCTTTTTCTTGGGAGAAATGATATTTTTATGGTCCCCACTTTCTTTCTCCATACTTTTTCCACTTCTTTTATACTCTTTTTTTTTTTCTTTTTTCCCCTCTCCCTACCCCTATGCCCTCCAGTTCCACCCTGGAGAAAGGAAAACTGCACATAGTATTCAGCATCACAGCATAATTAATGTAAATGCTATTAAGCACTGCTCCAACACTTCATTCAGCTCTTGTAAGCCCTTTGTCCCTCAGAACTCATCACTGATGTAAAATTAGGACATTTTTAAAAAATTATTTATTTATTACATTTATTACATTACCTTTATTTATTATTTATTATGTTAAATGTCATCCAAATTTTTATACCCCAGTGACTCAGTGCTGTGAGACCCTTTTGCAACTCTTCATGATTTGTGTTTATTACTGAAAGTGGTCAAAGCGAACAAAGTATTGAGCAGTGGGTTCTCGGATTGATGATAGAGTGCAACTGAAGGCAGGACTAGAACTGAACAAGCAAGGGGGAAGGATGGTAGTTACAGTTGTAATGAACTGCAGACAGTTTGGAGAAAACCAGGCAGAGAGCTGGAGAAGTGGGACAGGCAGGTGGACAGCAGAGTGCAGACCAGCTGCATGCAGAAGTGCAAAACTGTACTATAAAGCATGAGAGAAAATGGAGTCAGATACAGCTTTGCAGCAGTAGAACTAATGTGAGGAAAAATGATCTCAGAGTGTTACTTAATGGTAGAAGCTTTTATGGGATAGCTTTCCAACTACAGGTCGTATTGTATAATAATATGAAAATTTTATTTATTGTGTAAAACTAGAACTGTTTTGGTTGGGTTTTAAATTTATTTTAATTTTTCTGTACTTATTTATACAATCTCTGCTTATGCTGTGTGCTGTAAGAGATTAACACTTAGATTTGGCGTAAGTACAGTTGGTAATGGAACAAGAAAAAATTGACAAAGATGTCTCTATTAAAATCATGCCAGTCACACATAAATCTCTTATGGATGTGCATCTTCACTGGCTATTTCCTTACCTTTGCATATGATTCATTATAAAGCAGAACAGGAATTATATGATTGTTAAGACAGAAGTGGAAAGAAAAGAAGAACATTAGAAAAAGTCATACATTCTTATTAATATATATTATGTGCTTCAATGAAATCATTTTTACCTAAGTATAAAATTACCTAGATAATAGATTTATGAACAGTAAGAAAAGATGGAAAATATGTTGTCTGTTGAAAACTTCTGTGAGAGGCATGAGACTTCATAAAAATATTCTTTATATTGAATTATACTAAGCATTGAAATATAATTTAGCAACTGAAGTTTTATTTATTTTATCAGCTATTGAGTATTTATTTAATTAGATAAAATCCAATGCATCAGCACATTTTATAAGCAGAAATACAAAGTACAATCACCATGACATACAGTCTGCTGTAAATTTTACTTAACTTTCTCCAATATATGTCTCACAGGCTGGGACTCAATAAGCCAAAAGCAGCAACTTCAGACACATCTTGGAAAACATTCTTTTCACACACAGACTTTTTTACCCCCCATGCACTGTGAGTCAACACTAGGGCTTCTGTATTGTTAAGGTTTTTTAATGCATTACAAAATTCCAAATACTAATAGTCACAGCTGTGGATTAACATAAACAACTTTTTTTTTTTTTTTTAAAGAGTTTATTTGCCCTTATAAATTTGGCTAATCTTTCTTTTTTTTCTTTTTGCTTCGTGGTGTACATGGCCACAAACTGTCTGAATTAAAATCATAGAATCATAGAATGGTTTGGGTTTGAAGAAACCCTTAAAGATCATCTGGTCTAATCCCCTTGCAATGGGCAGGGTCATCTTTTAACTAGACCCGATTGCTCAAAGCCTGATCCAGCCTGACCTTGAACACTTCCAGTGACGGGACATCCACAGCTTCTTTGGAAGACCTGTTGTCTCACAAACCTGATATTAAAGAACTTCTTCCTCATGTCTAATCTTCATGTACCCTCTTTCAATTTGATAGAATTGTAAGTAATAATAAACCTTCCTTAAAGCTATATTATTGCCAGTTGCATACTACATGAAGTTTTACACTATTCTCCAAAGTCTCCAAAGTTAATGGCCATAAACTGGAATACAGAAATTCAATCTGAACATGAGGAAATACTTCTTCACTGTGAGGGTGACAGAGCATGGGAACAGGCTGCCCAGGGAGGTGGTGGAGTCTCCTTCACTGGAGACTTTCCAAAGCTGCCTGGACTTGTTCCTGTGTGATCTACTCTAGGGGATCCTGCTCTGGCAGGGGGGTTGGACTAGATGATCTCTAGAGGTCCCTTCCAACCCCTACCACTCTGTGAATCTGTGCTTTACTTCTATTACATTATTTCTGCAATATAATTTGAATAGCTTTTAAAATATATATATATATCTTTGAGAAGGGAGTGCTTAGGAATTATATTTTGAGGAACAGTAAAATTTATGGAAGAAAATAAGTGTTGCGTGTCCATGAGCAGGTATTGTTGCACAGATTTGTGCAAGAGATTGCTTCCTGGCAGCGGACTTTTCAAAGCATTTACCTTGGAAAACTTAAGAATTCTAGTTTCATAGTTAAAAAATCTGTATACTATATATAGGTTAAAGGATGAAAGATGACAGAACTAGACAAAAAATTGTTCTTTCTCTGTCATACGACAATATTGAAAGTAAAGCTTTCTCAGGGTGTATTTCCAAATGGTTATAAACTACTTAAATTCTGTATGTATTTTCATGCAGATGGCCAGAGACATATTCTTGATGCAAGGCCATCCTTGTGCTAAATTTAAAATCTCTGCTCTGAAAGTGTGGCTGTATTAAAACAGTTAAAAGTGTAAGTTATCAAACACACTTAATATAAGCAAATATACATGTTTTTCTCCAGTCACTTTAAAAACTGGTCAAAGTAATTCAACTGAAACTATATAAAAATTGCAGTCAGAAATTTTCTGATGTAGAAAATTTTAGCTCAAGTCATTGAAGCTTGACACTGCATAATTACAATAAAGTGGAATTAAATAGAAATATAATTAATAGTAAATATAAGATGTGTAAATAAAATGTGGTAGACAGTGTATATAAAGTGTACAAACTTATAAATGTAGCAATAAGTGATCACCCTAAATTTAAACCCTTAAAGACAGATTATTAATTTGTTTCTTAAATTTAAAGATATTCCGGATTTATTGTCGTGACCTTTTATTAGTAGCCTATAGCTGGTCCATTGATAAGCAAGTTATGATAGAGTGTGTGTACTGCAATGAAGTACAGATGCTCTTCAGGTATAGAATAAAATATTTACTCTTTCCATATTTAGATACAAGACAATTTTTCAATGACATGCCTTGTAATTGTTTAATCAGAAAGGTTATATAAAGTAGTATTAGCGGGGTGTGTGTGTGTGTGTGTGTTGATTAACTGATAACGGAGCAAACCCATATAAAAGACTATTTTGATCATTTTGCCTTGATTACCAAATATTAGCCTGAACTTTTCAAGAAACATGTCCAAGTTTCTAAGTCTGATGTTGACCCACTGCATAGAAACACTATAAAACATGGCAACATTTGCATTTCTATACTGTCTCGCCAATTTGTTTCATCCCTTTGTAAGAAGATCATTCCACTTGTCAGAAAATTAACCAATACTTGAGGGTGTGGAACACCACCAGCATAAAAGGTGTTTAGGCTCTTGAAGTAAAGTTTTGGTTTTGTTGTTCCTGCATCCATAGGCTGTATATATTTTGACATACTGTAATTCAATAGCAGGATTAGATAGGTCAGCCTTTAATCATGATTGATGTTTTATGTGCATTGTATTTTCAAACACAAAGTTGTTTAAGAGTTTATCTATGCACTTTGAAGCCCATGTAAAAACACTTTACTGTAAAATAATCTATTCCTTTTCCTACTCCAACAGAACCAGTGTTGTAAAGAAAAGTGGGATTGTATAGCACTTTGTTTGCTGCAACAGACTTCATCTTTATTTTGGTCATCTCTTATTAAAAGTTGGAACAAGTCTAAATGATCAGCTCCTCTAGGAGAGAGAGCAAATAGACATGACAGAGCCTGTAATTCAGTATCTTGCAGTTCTAATGCTGCAAAATTGTCATTCAACATGTATTTGTTTTACAGTCTAAAATTTACTTATATCATTGTGAAAGAAATCAGAATGGCCATGAGAGTAGTTCATTAATCTTCTAAATGACCTCTTCTACTATTTTGTGCTGTCTTCATAAGCAGGTAGGCTTCTTTGAAAGAGGAATGCAAGTTGAAGATATGAATTTAAGAAATTTATTATTAGAAAATAATATTTTCTATAATAGTAAGACTAGTCTTGCTTATGGAAATTTTAGTATAAGTTGTCTTGAATTCTTTACATTTACCTTTGTTTTGTATAAGAAAAAATCTAATACAGTTTTCTGCTCAATATATAGTGCATTTAATTAAAAACATGCAATCTAATCTATTTTGTGGCTGTTAAAGGGAGTTGGTAAGTCCTTCAGAAAATGGAGAATAAAATTGTTTATGTCTACATCAATCTTTATATTGGAAAAGCTGTCGAATAGGTTGCCTTTCTCTCCTTAAAAACAGAGAAACTAGGGAAAGGGTGACAGGCTCACAAGGCTACATTTTTTGGTCTAATAGAATCTTACAAGTTATATTACAATAGCAAGAAATACACCTACCATCAAAACCTCACCTGAAAACTGTAATTAGACTTCTGTCATAGAATTCCTCAAGGTTTTGATTTAGTCATATAAATTTTCTAGTAAACCTTGAGTGCACTGACAATGTTGGGGTTCATTTTGCTGAGCCCAAAATACATGAATTTGACACCATACATTTTTAATTACTCTAAAATATATCTGTTTATTTTATCTTTGTGCAAGTCAAAGAGTTTATTATATACAGTGCTAAAAGGTCAATTTAAAGCAAGCTTTTCAATAAAGAAAAACAAAAGATGTTTCATTTGAGGCAAAAACTGAATAGCAAGAGGAAAGGTTCTCAAAGGAGAAGATGCAAAGGCTTGTTGATCTTACTCAATATTAAGATTGAAAGAAATTACAAATTATTTTTCCAAGTACTTACATCTTTTTTGTTGTTGTTTCATCATCTCTGTGTAGAAAGTAGCAGGAAAATAACTGTATCCAGATTTTCCAAAGAGAATCAGCAGGAAAACTTCCACACTTGTCTTGAAATGAAAGGACTCTACATTTCTTCATATACCTAAGCATAAATAGAGCAGTTGATACCAGCATGTCAGTATGCTAATCTGCACATGTAGAAGGAACACACATCAGATCACTTCCACTCATGGACTCTTGAATTCTGGAAACTGAATATAATCTGAGCTAATCTGGTTGTTGGAGTTCTTTTGAGAATGTGCCACTTATGCCAGAGCAGGTTCTCAAAAACTTTTCACAAATATTTTCAGATTTTCTGTGCAAAAACCTTTGGAAATGCCTGTACCTTTTTCTTCAGAAATGCGTCACTTTCATTATTTGTTTAATTCCTCATCCCATGCAGGTATCCAGGTTGGACCTCTGGTACTGCACGAGGATTTGCTGGCTCACGTGCCAGCAGGTTTCTGGGAATAGCCAGTATTATAGTACCTTTTCTATGTGACTTTAAGAGCTACCAAGTATTTTTATGTGTACTTTGAAATAAATACCAAGGATAGGATTTGTACTTTTGCTGGTATGTTTGACAGTCATCAACTTCTGCACTTCACTCTTCACTTCTACTCATATGAGCTCAGTCATTTTCAGGTTCCAAGCACACTGTGCTGTGTCTGTGTCAGATAACAGTTTATACAAATGGATGAACTGTGTTCATATCTGATTCCTAAGTGTGAATAATGAATTCTAATTCAGTGGAGTTTTTTCAGTTTAGCTTCTTGTTTTGTTACAGAATAATAATTACTCATGAGAGTTAAACAAAACAGCACATACGTATTTGAAATGGTACTGCTGGTGTCCTGATTGTAGTTGTCAGTATGCAATAAATCTGGTAAAACAAAACTGCAATCTTTTTGTATTTAAGAAGAAAAAATTGTAATCTCTGCCTGCTGTCATGATAAACTAAACAATTTACTAGCATTTATATCCAGTTTTATTTTTCTGTAGGATCTGTTAATGAGCTTCAAAATACAGATTCCATCACTCATTTAAAATGTGTCTATGAGTTAATTACCTGGTAATACAGCTCTCCTGCTGCAAAATATCTAAAGATTGTTAGATCTGGAATTTTTATTTTCTTCTAATATCTCATCTGTCATCATGAACAATAAGCATTTACCTTTACCTTTAGCTAACTGAAGGAAAGCTACAGTTTTGTCTTGGCTCTTCCTCGTGATGTGAATGCTCTGGTTGCACATTCTACTGTGGTGAGGAATAGAGATTTTAACCGTGACTCAGAAATCGTATAATAGGTGTAAGACATGAAATACAATCGATACATTTTTCTGAGGCATGTCACTGGTTAAGTGACAAAAAATATTCTGATAGTCACTGGAAAAGAAAAGTCAAAGTTACATTTGAACCTGTCAGTTCAACACATTCCTGTTATCCCTTTAGGGGATATCATACAACTTGACACCAACATTTAAGCTTTGAAAATTATGAGCTCATCTATTTCAAATGGGATGTCACATGTTCCCAAGCCTTTGCCATTACTTATAATGGAAGACAGGATGATCACTTTTGTCACATATTGATAGTGAATAAGGTCTTTCTTTTTTTTTTTTTTTTTTCTTTTTTTTTTTGTTTCAGAATGAAGAACAAATTTTGGTATTTTGAATTTGGCACTTCGGAAACTTTTTCAGCCACCTGTAAGAAGCTGCATGAATCTGTAGAAATAGAGGTAAGAAACTAATTGTTGCCTTTCTCCTTGAAATGTCACTAGCTTGGCTGAAATGCAGGGAGCAAGGGTGAAGAGTGCCTGAATCCAACAAGGCAAAGCAGTGCACATCCTTTCGACCCTATATTCCAAAATATTATTTTTATCATGTCTATTTGTAGTGTAGCCCTGCACACTGGAACAAAGTTCAGTCTGATGATTAGTGAAGTCTTAATACAGTAGACGAGGTCAAGAGGTGAAATATAACATTAGAAATCAATAGGGAGTGTGGCTAGGTCAGATGGAAAAATGAAAGCCTGTTTGAGGGAGTGAGAGCTGCTACAGGATTAAAATAAAAAAAAAATCTTATTATTTCTAGGTCCCAAGTTTTTATAACCTTTAAAACTCAATTCCCTAAAATTGTACTTACTTTCCTGAATAAAGGTTAAAGAATATATATTTTTTGGAATCATTCCCCTTCATTAAATAGTGTTTCTTTCTGCACATGGGGTCATTTTTCCATTATACATTGAACATTAACAGAAAAGATACAAGATAGTTACAGACAAAATAGGAATTTAAAATAAGGTGCCACTGCTACTTTGATGTCCAATAGAGTAAGAGGCTATATTATGTAAATTGTTTGGGGGGTTGATATTTATAAATAAGTAAATGAAAAATGTGAAATGATTGAAGGTACAAACCCAAGAATTTGAGTTAAATAATGAAATAACTTCTGAAGAGGATTATGGTGCTTTTCCTTTCCAATAGTAATGAGAAACTGCACATGTCAATGCAGTATTTGTATAGTAGTACTAGGCACTCAGAGAGATATGGTGAGAGCTATAAGACTCTGGTCAAAGCCTCCTGAAAGGCGAAGTCTGAAATAATGTGAAGGGCCCATGGATCTGGTAGTAGAACACTAACAAAGAATATCGAGATTAAAACCATGAGACCTGTGGTGCCAAAGTTGCCTGTTACACTGTTATATTTATTTTTAAGGTGGAAATATGGTCTACATGTTAGATTAATAAATAAATAAATAAATAGACAGGTAGAACAGAAAAGACAAATCAAACAAAAAAAACTCTTGCTTCCCAAGACAGTGCTTCACACATTTGGATTTAAATAGATGTAGTCTGAAAAATACATGATTAGTTATTGGGAAACATGCTTACCTGATCTGATTTGATTTGAATATACTGCAAGTTAAATGTATCTTTTGATTAAATAGAAATTGAAGAGCAGGCTTTCCGAAGAAAATATTTCTATCTGGCAAAAATCTTACATAACCTGTAAGATGGGATGATTTTAAACCATCTAATTGTAACCATTGAATGAGTGATGAAGTGTTAACATCCCAAAGCAAACATGTATACAAGTTTGTGATGTTGCTGATACCAGTTGTATAGTTATCACCAATTCATCTCAATAACTCTATTATTACCAATGAAGTGTTACACTGCCAGTATATGACAGTGTTTGTTAATATTTACTTCATCTATGCTGGTCATTATCAGTAGTCCTACAATTAGGAACAAAAATCTTAGGGGAAATAGTTTCCAGAATGTTTACAGAAGACGTGTTAGTAGGTAGTTATTTACAGATTTAATTACAATGAGTAAATTACATTTAAATGAACAATGCTTGCCAATATGCTTGTTTCTAATGTTTCTTGTTTGTACATTATAGATACTTGGGACTAGCACTGTTTTTAACCTGCTGCCCCTTGCTTGGGGATGTTGCTGTAAATAAGAGCTCAATGTATGGCAACACATTTCACTCCGAATAAAAAGCACAAAAATGCATTCGCTCTACAGCCAAATTTTGAATTAACAAAGACCATGAAGATTAAGGATCTGTATCTCTGAGCTGGGAAAGAAATGGTCAAATATTATGTGGACAAATTTTATACTGGATTTCTAACCTAATTAAGCCTGGCTTTCCTGATAGACCTTCACATTTCCTGTTCTGTATATTTTCTTCCATATGCGATGCAGAACAAGGTTTAGACACTAAATTCTTATGTTATCCAGAACAAGATGTGTTTTCATTTCCAGATTGAGATCCAAGAAGTTGAGGAGAGAAACATAGGTTCTAAAGGGGGGTGGGAAAAAAACAGGGCAAAATTCAGTATTTATTTTTAATAGAAATGTGTCAGTAAATGAGGCTTAAGACTTAACAGTTTAAGAGCACTTACACTTTATTTCCACTTCAGAAAAAAAGAAAGGTGTGTGAAGGTTATTTAATGAGATTAAGAATAGATGCAGTGTAAGTGGAGATGATATGGCCCATACCTGCAGCACTGTAAAAGCATCGTTGGACCAGGTGAAGCCAACTGATACCTCCTGGAATTAATTGGGGGGGGAGGGGAAGGAGTTTAAATGATCATGTAGTCTCGCATGATACTGAATTTGGTTACACAAAGCCTTAGTCTCAGCAGTTTCCATGCATGGATATGTTCTCAAATTTGAGATGATCTGAAAAATTTTGATCTAATGCATGAAGTGTAAAAGGTAATGTCTGAAAAGGGAATCAGGTCAGGAAAGAAGACAAAATAAAAAAGAGAAATAGAAGTGCTAGTGTTTATTTCTAATCCATGTAGGCATGTTGACATTTTAAAAACATGCTTTCATTTTTAGCAACATCACTGCGTTATTTGAAATGAAAAAAAAAAGAAAAAATAATAAATAGGAAAGGAGCAGAACACATCTGTGTTTTGCTGTTGTAGTGTATGAATGTGTTAGGACAACGCAGAGCTACCTGTAGCGCAAACTTCTTCTCTGTGGATGAACAAAAGAAATGCTCCTTTACTAATTCAGAAAGTTCCTCGTCACCATGGGATTCTAGGGCCTAGTCAAATAATTGTCTTAGTGTACTACCTGCTGTGTTCAATATTGAGTGAAAATGGAAGCCAGACCCTGTGCCATCCTATTTCACAATTCTTCTTTTATTTAAATAATTCCAGTTAGTTTGGGGGATGCCAGACCTTTATAAATTAACAGCAGGGAAATACCAAAGGTGTCAGATTGCATATTTATCATCTTTCTCGTGTAATACTTAAATATGTATTAAGAAGTGACTGACATAAATTAGGCAGATTTCAGAAGCCACAGGCCGTGGCTTGTAGAGGACCCCCTTCTGCTTGACATTTCATCCTTGTCAAAGATCAAATTATTTTAATTTAGGCTGCAAATTATAAGGAATGAAGACTTCTTTGTGGGAATTCCCTGTGGTAATCTGACTTTTGTTGTTACTGCTGCTTGTCAATGTGCAAAAGATATAATATGCATGCAAATAAGGTTAAAAAATATGTACTATCTAATTATCCAGCCAGTACATTCCACTTGAAGACAGTGGGAGGCCTGACACACAGTATGTGTTTGATTCATTGAGGCCTGCAGGGTATTTACACAAGATTACTTTTAATTATGAAATTAATATCTGTTTATCTAGAATGTATAGCAGTAAGTGAGCATAAACATGAGCAGAATTTTTAGGAAAATAAATCATCTTAATGTTTAATACATATAAAATATAGGGGGGAACCATGAATTTGCTTCCAAAATAACAGTGAAGACCCATGCCTTTTGTGAAGAAAAGAGTGATTAAAAAGTTACACCTTCAACTATAGTAATTGTCACAAATGCCAACTCATTTCCAGATATGTCTTTTGACTTTAAAGATATATGAATATAATCCACAGGTTTAAAATTTAATTCTTGAAGAGCAAATATGAAATGGAAACCTTAATGTTGAAATTGTTCTCTCTCCAGTCTTAGAGTCTTAGAAGAGTAAAAAAGATGCAGAGTATGCATTATAACACAGTTCTGTTTTGTGATCCCAGAAAGTTTCAGGATAAACAAATAATTATGCACAGTTGGTTTTGAGTTGTACTCTCCTTTTCTTCTTCAAAGCTGTAATAAAAGTTTAGGCAGAGAGGAAAAAGTGCTGGTGACCCACAAAGCAGCAAGCTGCAAGATGTCAGTGGACTATTACTGAAGCATGGTTAATTATTTTTGCAGTTTTCTTCCTGATTATTGTATATTGGAATTACAAAATTAAACTATTACTCAGTTTTAAATGCATCTCTGGACTCCCTGGAGGCTTTAAGATCATTGCAGGAGTGGGACCTAATGTTTTAAAAACATGCTGCTGTACACTATAAGGTGCGTGTGACTTGCTAGGATATCTAGCATGAGTAAGGCATGAAGCAAATCTACCTATAGCCAAGGTACTATATTAATAATAAATATATATTAATTCTGGGAACTTTGGCTGATTCAGTGAAATAATAAGTAGAACTGTATGCTTTGCCTTCTACCTGCAGGTTCAACTCTAGTTATCTGAAGTTGACCCCATATCCCATGTCTTCCTTTGACAGTGCTACGTATGTCAGAGAACTGACTGATGGAAGTTCTGGGATAAGAAGTGCTGTAGCTGCACCTGCATTTTGCTATACCCAGTTTTACTAATCTTACCTCTCAGTAGGAGTTATTAGTCATGCATAGCCCTACAGTAATGTGCCAGTTGTGCCTTGGATTGAAACAAATATCAGTGTAGTGTTCTGTGCTCTCGGAGCCCACTTAGACCCTTTTCATGAAGGTGTATAAGCTCTCTGTAGGTAGTGACTTTTATATTCAGTTTCACATGGAAGGGACTCAAGTGTTACAATGACAAGTATCACTGTAAAATTGTAAGACAAATTAGCTGGAACAGTCAACAAAAATCTCCAGTTATTGCTATAGAAATGTTTATAGTATAAGTGTTTTTCTGCTAATAGCTGTAGTGAAGATACAAATATATTTCACTTGGGTCAATGAATAGGTATCAGATAACAACATGGCCCTACCAAATGACCCCACATTTAAGCAATCAAGAGCTGAATAGGAATCATGTTTTGCCTTCTGAATGAGGATCTGTTCCTATCTCATACCTCCTTTCCTGATATAAGTATGTACCTTAGGTATAAACATCGAATAAACCATTAAAGGTGTTAAAAATGGTGAATTGTTAAAGTATCTGATAGGTAGAACATTGTGACTTTTCTTTCTCTTTTACTGCTTTCTCTCTCTGTTTTTCCTTTTCTTTCTTTCTCCTTGCTAATTAGTGTGATGGAATTCAGCTAGACCTAATCAATATTTCTCTGGAAGGAATTGCCATTTTGAACATCCCAAGCATGCATGGTGGATCGAATCTTTGGGGAGAGACAAAGAAAAGACGTAGCCACCGTCGGACAGAAAAGAAGAGTTCAGATAAAAGAACCACTGTCACAGATGCCAAGGAATTGAAGTTTGTATGCCAAGGTAAGCTTACAGATTAATATAGGCTCCATAAAGGAGCCTATATTAAAGGAATAAAGTAGTTTTCTATGGCTTGGAGGTTGCAATAGATACTCGGACTTAAAGTTTTTATGTGTTTTAGCAATTTGACATACGTTCTCAGTATCTCAAAGTAGCTTACCAATACACTCTGTCAGTCTTACTAGCTGCTAAGCTGCATACACTACAATTTCTGTACTATGTCCTGATGTTCAAAAGATGGAGGCATTCTACTGGGTAAGGGACTCACCAGAATTTTTCCTTTTATTTTGCTTCTGAATGTAGGGAGACAGGCCATTGCGTCCTTTTGACAGTAGTGAAACAAAATGTTATCACCTCTCTAACTATTCAAGTTATGTATGTATTTGATGCATGCCTAACAGCAGTTTCAAATTACTGACTATTTTTGATGTATTAGAAGGGCATTGCTACACTCTATTTCCATTTTCCTGGACAAGAAAAATAATAAAAATAATAAAGCTGGAACAGATGATCCTATGTCAACTGTTGAAGGGTTCATAATGCAGTCATTAAGCACCTTACTTTAGAAAAACTAGTCTCATGACAGTTTCTAATTACTTTATGTGCACTGTCAATGGAAGTAGCTTCAATCAAAAGGTAAATTCAAAGCGGAGATTGACTTCTAAATATCACAAGCTAGAGCAAATCTGTCTTGTCACTGAGTACATGGATATTATTATTTGTTGCATCTACAGTAGCATTTTAGTGCTTCGAAGGAATACACTCCTTGGATTTCCCAGTTGTCCATGTTTATTGCGTTTCAGTTTGCAACACTCAGCAGTCAAGCATGCAAACTGGATTCCTTTTAAATGGAGGGGAGCACTGCTCTGCCTGCAAATCAGTGTTCAGTCCATGGAACCAGGTTAAAATAATTCAAAGTAAAACTCAAAAATAAACATGGTGTGAACATTTGAGAACCAACAGATTTGCAAAGTAGATCCACTCCTATTTTATACTGCAAAGAATAGTCTCTTAATTTTGCTAGCTTCAATAGGTTCCCAGGTTCGAGTGTGCAGCTTTATCTCAGTATTCAAGATTACTGCTGAATAATGGTATTAAGTCAGTTTTATGTTTAAGCTTCTCAAATAATTTTGGTGAATGTATATCTACTCACTGCAGAAATAACTGACTGCCTGTCACTTCTAAAGCACTATGATTCCTTCACTAGCTTTGTACAAGCATATCTGAGAACTCTATAGTGTCTAGCTGATCATTTTAAGTACATTGGGATTGTAGTTTTTAGTGTGAAGAAAACATTTTACAAAATGTTAATGCCCAGTGTAGAAATAGGTACTGCTGTACTGAAAGCCATGCTAAATACGTACCTCCTTATTAACTTCTGTTTATTTACTTATTCTAAATAAATATCCTTTCAGTTTATTTTGTGTCCAAATAAAACACCTAATCCCTTGACATCTAAACACTGCACTTTCTAGGAGGCAGTAGTCAAACATCCTCATGTTCTCATATGGATATATATATCATCGGACGAGGGGGAATGGTCTCAAGCTGTGCCAGGGGAGGTTTAGATTGGACGTAAGGAAGAAGTTCTTCACCGAAAGGGTTATCACACACTGGAACGGGCTGCCCAGGGAGGTGGTGGAGTCACCATCCCTGGATGTGTTTAAGAGACGGGTAGATGAGGTGCTGAGAGATATGGTTTAGTGGCGGACAGATACAGTTGGACTGGATGATCTCTAAGGTCTTTTCCAACCTAGTGATTCTATGATTCTATGATCAGGTTTTGGTGCTGGGTTTTGGGGTTTTGGGGTTTTTTTGTTTAAATCCAGTCTTCTGAGTGGCATGCACATTTAGTCTTTCTCAAATACAATACAAATGTGGGGGTTTTAACTGTATATCAATCTGTATTCTTGTTGTCTCTCATCTTTTATGGGTTTATAATGTGACAATAAACACATAACTTGGAAGTTTAGTATTCCAAGTCTGAGCCCTTAAATAGGATACTTATGTGGGCAGGTGAAAGTTGGGTGGTTTGTTGCCCCTGAGAGTGTTGTGTTGCTCCTCTCAGAACAGGCCCAGCAGGACCTTGAGAACTTCCAAAGAAACGTCTGTGAGGTATTGCTACTGTCCTCCCCATGATCTTATGTGTCTCACCTAACATAAACCATCTACATGCAACATGATCATCACTGCAGGAAAAAAGGGTCAAAGTTCTATTAAATCTTTTTTCTTTCTTATATATCTGTACGATCCAGGGAAGGTGTATTTTTCTGAGCCTATTTCCTCTTTTTTTTCCCCTATTTACTGTTGTCACCTGTCGATGCAAAAAGGTTTGTGTTTTCTCTGCCCTTCCCATTATCCACCTCTGCATACTCAATAGTCAGACCACAATTTAGACTTTAAGTAATCAATTGGACACCTGCTGGGAAAATAATCTCCTTATATATACATAGTCTCAAAAACCATATATTGAAATGTGGCAATTTTTAAATGTGCACCATTTAAATACATTCCTTGTTCATGTCATTAGGAGTTGTACACTAAAAAGCAAAATTTGGCACTGATAGCATATAGGGGTGTGTGTATCATATATTTCTAGCTAACTAGTAACTTGCTTTGATATTTTAATCGAAAACATATATGAAAATACATGTCATTAACTCACTGGAAGGAAAACCTCATTTATCTCTAATATACTAAATGTTATCCTGTTCTTTGTTAATGGAAAAATCAGATTTTTTTTTCAAGTTTAATTTTATTTTCTAATGTATCATTATCATTATCATTTCTATTCTACAAAATCAGTGCAGTAGGCAAACTGTAACTGCAGATATATGTGACCATTTGTGGAAGTAGATGACTTAATTAGTATTTTGACTTTATGGATCTGAAACTTGAAATGTTTCTGTTTTTTTTGTTTTAAAATTTTCTAATACGTACATATCTATGATATATCTATCCACAATCAATTTTTTTCTACATACAGATTTTACATGTAACTGAACTATCCTTATTTGGACAGGATTTTTGTTTGGATATACACAGATATTGATAAATGCCAAAAATCAGTGTTTTAAAAAGATGAACATACTGCATAGAAACTAAAGTTTGAGTTGCAAAACATAAATGTAAGTAACTGAGCTACTTGTTGTTTGGAAATTACATCCAAAACATAAGCTGAATAATGACAACATCTCTTACTTGAAATATATGCCACTTATGTTAGGTGTTAAAGAGCAAAATTGGTAAATTAATAAATAATTCTTATCTCAATTTTTCAAGCTTCCTCATTTCTTTTTCCTCCAATACTTCCCCTCCACTGGAGAAGGGAAGGGGGGATTTTTGAGAGCGGCTTCATGGTATTTTGCTAGCCGGAGTTAAACCCCGACATCTTCCTACACTGAAGGAAAAAGATCTTTTGTCTGTAATAGTAAGGAAGAAGTATGAAGAATGAGAATCTAACATTGGTGTTCTTTTCCTAATGAAAACAACCCAAGAAGACCTGCAACTTGTCTAACACACAGATCAGGGAGAGAAAAAAAAATCAAGTTTCCTTAATAAGAAGGAAAATAAGTTAAATTTAAAATGGTTATGGCAGATAGTATGTCTCAGTTCCCCAAAAAAAGTAAAAAATAAGGAAGGTCCATATGAATCCTTGTCTGCCTATTTAAATAGGACTAAATACTGCTGATATATGTAAAGGGTCAATGCATTAAGTGTAAGTTCAGGAGAGTCCAGTATTACTTCAATGTAAACTACTATAAAACCCATGCGGAGCTTATTTCTAGGGTGTAGTTTTAGGAAACATAACACATGATGAGTTATAGTGTTATATGAATCTAAAATACTTTGGACGTTTGACTCACAAATCCACTTTGTTTAGTTATATACCTGTATTTCTTTACTTGGAAAATAACACAATATTATCCCTATGTAAAATTTTCATTTATTTCCTAATTATTTTTGTCTGAAAATAGCTTCAGCTTTCATGGGGTTTGGCACTTTATTTTCTGTCCTTGATTGAAATAAGAAAGGCAGAGAAATCCTCTAAATAAATTCTGCATTTAACCCTTCTAATCCAGATATTTCTTCAAAGTTTAAACACTAGGGGAAAAAAAAAAAAGTCCTAAATTTATTCAGGCTTTTTTTTTTCTGTCTAAGCATGCACCATATTCTAAATATCTGAAAGCATAAATTCAAGCTTTAACTTAAATTTACATACTTCTGTATAGAATTTCTTGTTATGGTTATGCAAGTGTGTGTTGCTTACAGTAAATCAAATTTTTGAGAGGACTGTCAAAGTTAGGTTGCCATTAACTTTAGTGTCTAAAAATCAACCTTATAGTCTATAGATAGTCACCTCAAGAAAAGTGCTTGTCCCATCCTCAAATAAGGGTCTAAGCTAGGCAGAATAAAATGCTCACTGGAGGTAGCCTCTCTCTCCATTTGTTGGAAGTGGAGGTGAAGTAATAGGCCAGGTTAGACACCTCACTTCCAGCTGACTAACTGGTGAGATTAATTTCTGTATGCGCTGCATGAGCCAACAGATCATTAAATGCTTGAACAGTCCTTGAAGCAAGAATGGGAACCAGGTACCACTCTGTTAGATAAGTCTTGTTGATCTGAACTGTGCTGTCTTCTACAGATCTGGTGCTGATATGTCCCATGTCTTTCATGAACACTGTAGTCACTAAGCTACTGAACAGAAAGGACCATGGCAGAAGTCTTTGTGGTACGTGCAAGCCCTGCTTGGACTACAGCTTCCAGATGTTGGTGGCTCGAGCAGAGGAACACCTGTTGGGGGGATTATAGTATAGACAGAGTTGGGAAATAGTGTAGCATGCAGTGGTGCTATATGCTGCCCTGTCTTTATTTTGGACTGCATTATTTTGTCACCTTTTATACATTTTCATGGTATGCTCACTATCTCATTTCCTTTGCATTTGTGTTGCAGCACTTGGCCATTGTGCATTGCCCCTTCTGTCTGCTGGACAGCAGTAATTGGCCACCACACCCAGTATTTTGCTGCACTTCCCATGCAAGAACTCAATGGGCAGTGGGAGCTTCTGTCTCACTGAGGGCAGCTGCATCAGTGTGCAAGGTGTTATCTCTGGCATTGATGAGCTTGCAAATTAAACAAGTGCAAGGAACCCATGCTGATGTGTCTCTGTGGAAGCACCTGCTCCTGCAGATCCAGAATCTGCCTAAGGCAGGATGCAACTGAGACTTTACTTCTCCTGATATATCAGGATATATCAGCAGCTCCCAGTTTTTTGTTGCTCCTCTAGAAGCTGCGGAGCAGTGTGGTTCATACTGTGTAGTGTTAGCACCAATATGCAGAATCTTCTCACTGTGGAGGCAGTGATTTCAGGAGGGCAAAAGGAAAGAAGACATGAACATCATAGTTTTTTTCCCCATTCATGAATTCCCACTTCTTTAGCTTTACTTTAATCAGTCAGTTGTGAGTTTAGGCACAGTGTGGTGGTGAGAAAGGTGCTGAGGTACAAAACGTGATAAAGTGATGGCACTGGTCATTTTCCTAACTCAGAAGCTAGATATTGAATGACTTTATGAGGGATGGGTTGGTATTGAAATGCTATTTCAGCTACTGAAAATTGTGTGGCTCCTTATTTTTACTGCATGTGCACATTCACTGGAATGACAGGGGTAAATGGCACTCTCATAGCCACTTAGTAAAATTGTGCATCACACCCATTAGTTTGCAAGATCTGAAAAGCCAACGTTCATTTCATGAAGCTGTTAAAGATAGCACAGTTTTCCTAGTAAGAAAATGTGAGCTGGACAATCACGATTTGATTATGCTATTAAAAAGCTTTTTTCCCTCTTTTGCACCCTCCTCCAGCAGCAAATATTTAGGGTGTGCTCTTTAGCTGTGTTCAGCCAGAACCTTACTCATAGAAGCCGGCCCATCAGCCAGTAGGATGGAGTCCATAATTTATAACACAGCTTGAATCTTTTAGAAATATAAATACAATTTCTTGTTGCTGTGAAATACTGATTTTATTGTTAGGAAGTAGTAGGACCTTGAAAAATAGCTTGATGGACTAATCTGGTTTTATATTTATAAAGCATGTATATATGTTTCTGTGCAATATAGATCATAGTAGAAAAACAATTTCCTTTTATTTACAAGACAGTTGAGATTGTCATTGTATTATACCTTTTGGTGCATGGAATGTTCATTTTCTTTCAAACGTTATTCATCGAAAGAGGATAATTATGGTGTATTTCACAGACTGCCAGAAGGAAAATGTATCTTTGAAAAGTTTCATTTCCCTTAAGTTGCTCATTTTCTATAGGAAGACAGAGCTATTAAGTAACATACCCATGACAAAGATTGATTAAAATGGCATAAAGGACTATCTTATCTCTAAGTACAGGGATTTACACGTATAACTCCTATGACATTAAATGCAGTAGGTGAAATTAACTCTATCTATTTTATAAAAAAGACCTAGTAAATTGGTTTGTACAGAGAACAAAGTGAGGGTGGGAGGGATGGCAGGTTAAGTACCAGGGGACAGGCATTGTTTTAGGGTACACCTACAACATAGCATGCAAATAATCAAGGTCTGTGCTAGCAGCATTATTGTGATCCTTTGCTGAGGCTCGCTTTATCTGCTAAATAGTGGAAACAACACCTTGCTGATGTGGCTAAGGTTCTTGCATGTAGACAGCTACTTAGAGCAGCTCAGATTCCTCTTCAGTGTTCAGGGTAAATTTAGCCTGGGTCTGTGTGACTGTCGAACCTGGGTGAATGTGAGCCTGGGTCTGTGTGACTGTGGAACAAGGTATATGCCCGTACCTGTGCCTTGTGCAAGTCTTGTGGCACACGTCACACAGGTGTGTCTGCAGAGGGTTCAGATGACCTGCTCCACAGTACTCCCAAAGCTTAACTGCTTTGCTGGGAGCCCTTCATGACTCTTGCTTCTTATTAACCCAGGTAAATGTGCATTTACCTCTATGACAGCCATTAGTTAAGATGTGGTAAATTATAAGGGATGTGAATGGAATTAGTATCAAGGACCATTTCTCATTGTAGCAAAACTGACCTGTTTACCCATGCTTGCTTGCTTTGCCCTCAGCCCCTCCCCACCCCCTCACCCCTCCCTTTCTAGTCCTGGACACAAGAGTTTGCTAGTATTTATCTGTGTAAAGACTTGGCTTTCACTTGAAAATACACCTTGCAGGATGTAAAGCTCAGTAATAATTAGATCTTTTGAACATGACAGGAGAAGTTAAAGCTTGCCTTTCCTGAACTCTTTCTTTGAATTTTCCTCCATGTTGGACTTTGCTCTAACTGTAACTTTGCTACTGTGTTTCAGCAGCTCATGCAGCATAGAATCACAGAATGGTTTGGGTTGGAAGGGGCCTTAAAGACCATCCAGTTCCAACCTCCCTGGCATGGGCAGGGACACCTCCCACTAGACCAGGTTGCTCAAAGCCCCATCCAACCTGGCCTTGAAGACAGCCAGGAATGGGGCATCCACAGCTTCTCGGGGCAACCTGTTCCAGTGCTTAGTGGCAACACTATGGTGGGGTCAGCCTAGAACTCAGAGTTTGCTAATATAGCAGATGAGTAGTTGTTATTTAAAATCTATTGTGCCATGCAGAAAATATGGGTATTAGTTCAAGAGCATTAGCACTGGATATAATTTTAATGGAACTAACCCCCAAAAAGTTATCAGATTTATATAAATTAATAATAAACTACCATAGCTTAGGGCAGATTTTCACATTTTCTGTATATTGAAATGTGGATGAGAAAAATTAACAAGTTTCAGATTTAAAAAAGTGAGAGTTTATGTATCTAAAAACAGATATGTTTAATTGATATTTTGGGTCTTGTAATCACATAAATGTGTTCCTTTTCCTCTACTTTAGCAAGAATTCCATAACAAACAATCGAATAAATTTTAAAAAAATTGTTTGATGTATTGTCTACATTGTATATCGATTTATGTACACATACTTTTTTTCTTTTTTGATACAGAAGCATCCATTTCTCTGTTTTTGTATGGTTTAATTTTTGTTTTATACTGCTTAATGGAATGAGTAACAATTATTGCATAATTATTAAACCCATCTGAGAACAGAACGTAGCCCCATCTTAGTTATGAAATAATCATATCCTATTATGGTACTTTGATACAGAGTTTTTCTTTAATTAACAAAGTGAAAACATCTGTTACTGTCTCAACAGTTTTGAGTTGCATACCAGTTTTATAATTCATGTGTCTCTGCTTCTGAAGTTTTTCAGATACAAATTATTTGTAAATGCTACTTTTCTTCCAAAAGCTTACAAAAAGTAAGCAATTAACAAACTACAACAGGTGTTTCCTTTCTCAGGGTAAGGAATGCATATGATTATTGTAATTTAGATTCCAGTGTGAGTTAAGGAA
This sequence comes from Eurypyga helias, assembly GCF_000690775.1. Classification (NCBI taxonomy): domain Eukaryota; kingdom Metazoa; phylum Chordata; class Aves; order Eurypygiformes; family Eurypygidae; genus Eurypyga; species Eurypyga helias. The sequence goes on from NW_010246703.1 coordinate 87,238, forward strand.
TTGGCCTGTTATTAGAAAACATTGCAAGCACATGGAAAATGATAAACATTAAGTAGAAAGGTTGGATGAATTTAAGACTGAGACAGTTTTAACCCTTTAAGGCTCTTCAATGTGAATCTTGTGGCCCACCCTGACACACCCAACCCCCCCGCTCCAGTGTGACTTGATATGTGCAATATGGTTTAGATTTGCAGTAATATTTTCTGATGCCAAACATATGTTTTTATATGGTGGCTTTTGTACAAAACCTGCAATAACCATTCTACAATGTTCAATTTGTTTAATGGTAGACAAGTATTCCTCAGGAATGTCTGATGGCATATTACTCAGATTGTTTGCTCATTTAACCCTGCCCCAGGTACCTGAATCTTTAGATGAAACATAGAGAAATAAAAATAGAATAGCCCAGCAGATAATTTTTGGCTTCTGTAACACATAATCATATCCTCTGAGCCATTCTAGTTTTCTATTACTGGTTAATAGAAAATTTCAAGTTCCATAAGTGTTTTCAAAAGGTGTCAGATTGACAGCAATTTAATTTTGAGTAACAACAGGAGAGAAAGCTTCAGTTAATGTACACATTAGTATTACTAAGAAAAATGTAAGAAAAATATTCTAAAAATGTTAGTGATATGAAGAACACAGTAAGACCATGGGTTGGGTGTATATACACTTGCATTACTCCCTAGAGGTAGAAGTGGAATTTACAGGAGAAAATTAGTCTTTGTCTATGAGACAGAAAGAGAGATACAGAAAAAGAAGTATATATTAAAGCAAAAATTTCAGGTTCAGTCTGTTGTATTTAAAAAGCTGTATTTGTTCTGTCAGGTTTGGGGTTTTTTTCCCCTCACTCTGCAAAGACTTTTTAACCAAAACATTCAAATATGTGTAGCTATAAATACGTACTGGTATCATGCAAGTATTTTTACTAGTGCCTACTTACTCTGCAAGGAGAGAGTTTGAGGTACTTGCTTTTCTTATCAATTTTAAGATTTTTTTTTCTTCCCCTTTCTCCATTTGTTTTGTTCACATATGAACCCATGATCCACTAACAAATACGCTATTAGCAGAATACTGAGTAGCAAAAACATGTGTCCAACCACATCAACAAAAAGTTCTGTTTCGTAGTAGTGTTGTTGCAATCACATATTTACAAAGACCAAGGGTAAGTGTGGTGATTTTGTACACTTGTGCTGATAAGTCAAATCAAAGGAAAGAAGGTTCAGTCAGAACATGGCATCTTTGTGACCTGCTCCATTTTTACCTGCTGCCTTTAAATCGTAGCCTCCCTCCTGACACTGTTAAGCATTGCCAGTAAACCACCATGTTGTTTATAAGAGCACATTGTAAAGTAGGTTGTATTGGAAAGTATGAGCTGCCCAACAAATTAATGGTATTGTGAGGTGCTGCCTGCTGGGGTGAAAATAAATTGTAAGAAAATATAGAGAGACAGGTAATGGGCACTAGCTATGCTGCACAACACTTTTCAAACTGCTGCTGACTGTGTGCCAATAGATATGGCAATAACTGTCAACAAGATTAACAATACTTTCACATTTACACAGTGAGAGTAGAAAGGTTGAAAGAGTTCTATAATTTTATTTAAAGTTTAGCGCCAACTATTTCTGGACCTGCTATTTCCAGGCAACAGGGTTACAAACATGCCGCTTATCTTTCATGTGTGTCAGTGGGAGGGTTTTTTATTATCATCGGAAGTCCTTGAAATTGGATATAAGAAAAATAGCAGTAAAGCAGAGGCATATACTTAATTGTAAAATGTAAGTAGGTACAGATTTTGCCATTTATTGTGTATAAGTTGTGATTTCTGATAGCACTAAATAGTGCTACCTATCTATAGCTCCAGTGGGTGGTTCCTGCAGACTATGCAGACTGTACGTTTTCTGGCTGTGCTTCTTTCCCTGATACTGAGAAGGCACAGCTTAAAGCTACTGTGCTGGTTTTGTTGTCCGCTTGGCAATGTGTTCCATGCTGCAGAAACCTGCAAGAGGCTAATTTTAAAGGTCTATTGTTCAAGACTCAGGAGTTTTCCCATCATCCTCTTTATCAGTATTCAGACACGTCTTTACACGTACAATAACTTTTAATCATTGTTAGCACTGCAGAGATGGTAAAATTATGGGTTTGAGCTGAATTTTCTTTTTCTGGTTTGCACATGTTCAACAGAACTTGTAGATACCTTCTACACGCCTTATTTATAATGAAGACTCTGGTTACTAATTAAATAACACCTTTTTATCTTATCAGAAAGACTTGCTTATGTTTTTCAGTGGCTTCAGCTGCCAACCAGTAAGAAAACTTCTTTAAAATGTAGTCCAAAGCAGCCATGGATTTGTGATAAATCAAAGTTGATGTCTGTGTAATTTTTTTTTTTTTTGGTGGGTCTAATATCTTATTGAGTACAGGAAAAGAAGTGATATGCTTAAGAAAAATAGGCTTTTTAGGGCCCCATAATCTGACGCTGACCAAACTGGTCCATGTATTACTTTATATGAACTGTATGAGCAAATTTGCAGTTAGTGATTATTATTTATTTGTTCTGTGGTAATCCCCAAAGGTTTCAAACACTAGATGTTTTATAAACAGAGATCAAATGGAGGTTTCCTTCTTGAAGAATCACAGAACCAAAAGATAATTTAGGTTGGAATTGACCTCTAAGGGTCATCTAGACCAACCCTCTCTGCTCAAAGCAGGTCTAATTAGATCAGCTTGCTTAAGGGCTTGTCTAGAATTTACTCTAAAGAGTCTACGAATTTATGATCTAAAGTGCCTTTGCTAAAATCTAAGGGTATGGTTCTTGAATGCAAGGTTAAGAAGTCCAATCTCATACTGCACTTTTGTGTCCATAATTCACATAGTGTGTCATTTGTTTTATTTTCATGTTTCTTATTTACTAGATCACAGACTTAGCTGACCCAACAGTTCTATCCCAGAGGCTGCTGTCGCTCTCTTAGAAATAAGAGCTGTCTGCTGGAGACTTGCTTTCTGGAAAGGGCCTCAGTATACCCACCCATAGTATGCTCTAGAAGGCCTCCATGGACTGTAAATATACTGAAGAATATAATTTCTATTTTAAGTTTTATTCAATTTTTCCTATTCACCTACTTACTCTCTCTTTTAATTTCAATTTTATTTTGTTCTGAGAAAGTGGCTGAAAGTTTAGGAGCTCTGCTTCCCAGAAGGCTTACAGAACTGTAAAAATAATGTCAATAAGCTTCCTGGACTGCAAATGACTTCATATTTAGATGACATTCTACAGATTTTCAAAAGTATCTCATAGATGGCCATTTTCTCTAGTATGTGTGGAAAAAAAATTATTCATTACTCCAATCTTTAAATTTATTAAGTTAAAAATATTCTTTCCCAATTTAGGGGTATTTAGAGCCATTACCTAAGAACGGATAAAATGGATGATTAAGTCTTTAGAGCACTAAAAGTTATGTTACTAAGAAACAATCAGCAATTTTTGCTATAACATCGGAAATCCTATTAAGATGTAGACAGTTTGAGAATTACTGAGTAAGACATAATCAGAAGACATTTAAAACATCAGAAAATAATTGCTGTATAATTAATTTGGAGGTGATGGAGTTGATTAATCTACCTCTGTCTGAAGCAATTTGTGAAACTATCGTTTTCTACAGGTGAAAATCTGTATGGTTAGTCTCATACTGACAATGCTTTTCAGCTATAAAATTGCCACTTAATTATCAAAATGTATAGAGCTAGTTATTTAGATATCAATTCATGAGGATATGGATGATGTTTATTTTTAAATATTCTCAGCCTACAGGCCCTTTTCTGTAGTAAGGAACAAAGACTTAGTTCAAATATAACTGTAATGTAGTCACTCTGCGTATATGTGTGTCCAGATCTGTAAAACTTTCTGATGAGTACCTATGCTCTATCTGGGAGTAAATGCTAATAAGGTAAGACAGAATATTACTATATTACTTTGCAGTAGCTTGTATCTTAAAATGTAACTTGTATCTTAAAGTAAGAGTCAACCTAGTATTAACATAATAAGTAAAGGAAAAAAATTCTAGGTTACAGAAGCCCACTGGAGAGGGTAGAAATCATAGGTACCTGCAATGTGTATTTCAAAAAAATAAAATTACTCTGTTCATTTTGGGTTTTCAAGTTATGAATTTTTCTGCTTACATTATATCAAAAGGATTATCTGAATATAAAGAATGAAGAGGTCACTTTGGTCAGACCTCTATGAAATAATTTCTTCCAAAAGAAGCACACCAAGCATCTAATATTGCTTGCTGTGATAGTAATTTAAAAATACAAATATTTATAGTTTTTTAAATTAAGGCAATTTGTTGATTACTGTGTTGGATGATGACCCCTACTAAAACATTCATTGTGTTGCTACAGGATTGTCAGAGTTACGATTCTTGTATATATGAAAAAATCAGTTTGGTAAAAATAAATTAACAAAAAAGATTGTGGTACATATGAAAGTCCCAACTATTTTATACCAACTGCAAAGCAGTTGGTATAAAGCAGAAAGAACTGCAGTTATGTTTCTTGCACTCTATTCCCCTTGTACTTTATATCTTTATGGAGAAAAGAAAATACAGCTGAATGACTGACAAGGCTTTCACACCTGGGCATCTCTCTTTGGCCTCCCTAAGACTCCTTGGGAAAAGAGTCTTGAACAGCTTCTATTGACCCTCTGCTATGAGCTACTGAGGCTGGTTGCAGAAGTCTGTGTGATACACAAAATGTTGCTGGTCTGTCTTTCTTCAGACATGTTCTTACTGCATCAGACATACTCTGAGTATGAAAATTTGACAGCACAAACATAACCGTATTGATCCAGAGATAATTTTTAAATCACTTGCTACTCATGTGAGTGCACCTTTATGAAGTATTGTCTGCTTTACTAAATTGTTTTTCCATAACATGTTGTGTCTTTTATTCTATGGTGAATGATGTAGTAGTCATAAATCGAAAAATTCATGGCAATTTGTTGGCAGTACCAGAAAAGACACAGATCAAAAGGGCTCTGTCCATGTTTATCTAGGTAAGGTTTCGTTAGCTTTTATGGCGTAGAGGTTTGGTGAGTAGGATGGCAATTGCTTGCTTGAATTATTAGAGGTTCTGTGTCTTTATCAAGTTCACTTCTAGATTAATTTGACTCAGCCAGATTCAAAGGACATCACTAGTGTAAAACTAACACTTATCTTTATGAATTCTTTATCTTTGTCTTCCTACATATCACATTTCTGAGTATAACACTTACTTCTGTTATTTAAAAAAGAAAAAAAAGAAATATTTTATTAAACTAAGATGGGGAAAAAGGTATGTATAATGGCATATTATCTGTTTAAAACATCCTCCAAAATTCTATTAAGATCGCCTATACCAATTTGCTAGTATGTCTGTCTAGTACATTGGTGTTCAACAGTTATTTCTTTATAGGCTAACGAGAAGATTTTATAAAATCTATTTTGAATGACTTTTAAAATATGTTGAATACTATGTCTTGTCAAAACCTGACAAAAATTCATAAATTGTCAGATGTTTCTTGAGGGTAATATCAAGGCTTTGGGTAGGTTTGAGAGATAGGTAGTTAAAGAAAATTTCACTTGGCAGTTGGCTCATGGAAAAAGATTTGTTCTGCTGGTGAAATAAAAGGACTGTGTTAAAACAAAAGCTAATAGGAGAGAAGATGGCCTTTTATGTTTAAAAGTGAAGGAACTACTTGCAACAACTTGAAAAAGGGAGTGACATTGTGACCAGTGAATTCAAATAATCACTAGATTCCTTTCATTGTACATGCATTAAATATCTTTTGGTCTAGGACACGTGTTTGATTTTTTTTTTAAGGGACTTGGGGGTCTTCTTAACATATGTTCCATCATTATAGGAATCTGACAGATCTATGAAGTTTATGACAAGTCTTGCCATTGTGAGCTGCCAGATAATTGACAAAATGTTGAAATGTTGCTAGATAATTGAAAAAGGAAAAACCATTTAGCTAACATATATTACTTGTACAGAATGGTACATGACACTGTAACATATCTAGCAACAAAAAAAGTGGCTGAGCATGTGAAGTAGCATAGCTAGGCTAGCTTGGCAGGAATTAGGAAGTCAGATGAGTGTGTGTTTCTGCCCCTCATTAGAAAATGTTTCACACTGTGTGTTATGACCCCAAAAAGAAATTACATACATCTTGGACATTGCTATTGTGGGGAGTTTGCATGATGATAGCAGTGCTGCTAGATTTATGCTGTAAAGTATGTGTGTTTACAGTTGCTGTGTTTTGAATGTGATCTTGAAGGCTCCCCTAATCTGAAAAGTTCCTTAAACCAGTAAACAAAGTTAAACTCTTAATTCAGTGTCATGAAGCATATTTGTGCTGGTGGTGCATCAGCTGACAACCTCCGAATAAGTATTTCATGAACACTTGTGCAATCGCAGATGCTTAGTAATGCCTATAGTAGCCTATCTTTAGTTGTGTAACAACTTTTGTATGTAAACATTGATTCCCAGTAGTCTTTGTTAATGCAGTCTTCTTAGTAATGTAGATTTTGTGCATTAAACCAACTCCATCGTGAGTTTACCCATCTTCTCATGTCAGTACTACTTTTCCTCTTCTTTTACTTCCCTGACCTCCCACAGCAGTTGTTTGTACACTGATTATCATCCAGTGGAGCATGCTGCTGTAAAACAAGCTTTCATTTTTAAAATAGACCTGTTAATTTAGTTTATGCTTTCATTTTAAAAGAACAAATTTGAAATTTGGAGAGGAGGCTATGGCAGGGGGGTGGGGGTTGGGAAGTAGCTTTAAAGCAGCTGTTTATTTTCTTATAGTATTTACATATCCCCATTTCACCCACCCATAACAAAATACTTTCTAATTGCCATGAGTTCAGCCCACTCAGAATCAGTACATGAATACAGAACTGCATAGCTAATAGTTTCATTTAGAGGACCACACACCGTTGCTGCACATGTGAGGGAAGCAAGCTGACAGATGTCCACATCCCCTGGCTCTAAGAATAATAATAACCCTCCAACCTAACAGACTGCGAGCAGGAAAAGCTCTTGGAGCACTGTCACCTTTTCCCTGCACCAAGAGAACCAAGTACATTCCTTCAACTTTTAACATTATTTTTCCCCAGTCCAGGGATAGAAGTTGCATATCTGAGTACTGTGTAATAATATCCCCTATAAGAGGAAATCAATTTGTTGCCCTTGATAATACAAAAACATTGCCACTTTTCACTACAATAATAAAACCTTGAAAGTCATGTCTGCTTCCTGGAAGCAAGAATAAAAGGTGAGCACTATTTCACACCAAGATGAAGACTGATGTAAGGGTTTTAGTAGTCATCTGGTATTAGTAGGTGAACTGCCTTCTCTCTCTACTCACCCCTTCACAGACCAGGCATATCCTCATATATTTTGCCCCACATTTAGTCTGCACCAAGATCTCCAGGTCTTCTGGAAAACAGGTTTTGGTAAGAAAGGGCTGGCTTTTGGCACTTCTAGTTGCAGAAAAATACCTGAGTGAAACTTAAAGACTCAAAAACTAGAAGGAAAGCAATAAAAAATTTTATTTCTTTGGTGGGGGCAGGAGGGAAATCTCATGGCTGTGGCATGAGTTCTAACTGCCTGAAACTGATGGCACTATCAATTTTTGCAGCTCATTATAAGGAAGAATAGCAAAAGCAGAATTAATTTGTCTATTTTTTTGGTAGGGAGGCAATACATTATTTACTACTGAAAATTCCTGGACTCAGAAGTTAGAAATACTGTTGTAAATTGAGTTAAACACATCTAAAAACTGTGTGCTTTCACCAGAGGTGTTTCTTCAATTCTTCTGTGACACACCAGGTAAATTTTGAAATCTGCATCACTACATAAGATACTCAGGAAGAAAAGTTTTTTTAGGAAGAGCCATGGTCTTTTAATTACAGAGTGTGTTTATACTAATATTACAGCCATCAGCAACTGCATCCATACAGTGTCAGCACTATTTAACACCGAATATATAGGCCTCAGGAAGAATTGCTGAGTGTATGATTTAACAGCACTGGAAGTGCTCCTTCACTGCCCTACCTAAGAGCATTTTTACTATAAACCACAAGTGTCTAAAACGGAGTTGCTGCTTAAGTACAGATCCCAGCTTATTTCGCGTAGAGGCAGATTCTGGGTTACACTGAAGGTGAGAGACATACGAGCAGTATAATGCAGCACAAGCAGGGACACATCTCATTTGACATGAAAATTTCAGTCCCATTCCCCTTGACTTTCTCACAGTTATGACAAATGTTATGCATGTTAAAGAGAGAGCCCAGTGTTAAGGCACTGATTTAAGAATGCTTCAGTGGACTTATTTCTGACCTGCAGTGCAGCCTTGGTTTCTGTAACGGAGGCTTAAATCCACCACATTTCAGTACATTAAAAGTTTACTATCACAAGTTACTTTGACTAACTTAGTTACACAGGCTTCCACAAGCTTATTCTTCAAAACTGTATTATTTTTCCCCTTCAGTACTAACCAAATCTCTGCAACATCTGTTTACAGAGTCATTGGTATTTAAATCTGAGTTTTTTCTCAAACCAAAAAGCATGCAGAACATAGTCCCAGATCCACAGGGAGTATAAATTCGTTTTTATTTTATTTTGAAATAATGGACCCTTTCTGTGTTCTGAAATGAAAGTCTGCCTTTAGCTGGAGGTTTCTCTCCTTCCCTCAGTCATGGGGTTTTGGGTGCAGAAAGCTCACTGAAAGATGGGTGAAAAATGTGTGTGTTTTTTTAATTATTTACACACACACACACACAACCCCCATACATTCTAAAATCTCTTGCTCCTTGCTGAATTTGTTTTGGCATGCAGGCACACTAATGCACCTGTGGAGAGAATGTTCTCTGTAATGGATGACATCTGGTTTGAAGACAAAAGTGGAATGTCAGTAGAGATAGTTAAGGGAATGAGAGTGGTAAGAGCCAATCTTGCTGGCAACTGCACAGAGGTCTCTGAACAACTGTTTGAAAACACATACAGCTTCCTCAGAAAACTCTGCATATATATCTAAAATATCTGCAACCTACTTACAGACAATGCTTTAAAAAAACCCAAAACTAACAACTTTTTTTGTTAGAAAGATCTGCCTTAAATTTATGTTTTAGAATAAGTTGTGGAGCAGGCTTTCATTTCCAATAGTGTATAAACCAGCAATACATCTGTTCATAAAGGCAAAATCCTGTTGCCTGTATTATTTCTTATTTAGACAAAAGGATGGATAAACTTATTCTGAGATTTCTAATAAGTTTTGAAATTATTTTTTTCATACTTTCTTTTTTTTAAGTTTAGCCACAGTAAAGTCAAAGTTGTTCAGCATTATGTAGATTCTTTAATTTCTGTTGGATTACTGACTGCATGTATGATTAAACACATGCATAGTCCACTTAAAATTAGTTTGTTAATGAGGTTTGAAAGACTTGGTCAAAACCCATTTAATAGTTTGACCCACAATTAAGATACAATGTCAGGTTAATGCTTAACTCTTATAAAAATCCTTGAATTCATTAGCTACGAATTTCTCAGAAATCGTCCTCTTTTTGTACAGAAATAGATGCTGATGTTTGAAGACAGAACATCCTCTGTATATATGTACTTAAATGGGTATAAATCAAAGTATTATGCAACTAAATGAGAAAATAAAAAGGAAATAGAATTATCTCTGCTACTAAAGTTCCTACATAAAAAGAACAGACTCTAATTCACACTAGTGGTATTCCTTATTACTGAACACCTTATTATGAGAAATAACTCCAGAAAGCATTTATTTCCATTCATTTTTATAGTGAATGCCATGTGGTTCTTTTAGAAAACAAGTAATAAATACCTAGACTATTTTTCGTGTGTGATTGACAGTTCTTTTCTACCACACTGTAAGCGTACCTGCCTTAAAGAGTAGCAAAGGTCTCTTTTGAATTACACTTCATATTCTGGGTAAGACCTAGGTAGAGAAAGAACCCACAAAAAGTAATAGTTGAAACTAAAAGAAGGCAAGTAGACATTTTTACTTGAACAGTCCAAGTCTTGCAAACCTTTGCATAGAAATCAACTCTGATGTTCATCACACCTACCTTTCAACAGCAGCTGCACAGTAGCTGTCTGCATAACCAGGGCATGGTTCATCTTGTGCTCTTGATGTAGATGTTTGAAGTAGATCAGATGAATGAGTTTATAGTCATGTCTGTTATTCAGTCAGATGTGGTCATGAATAACTAGGGTTAATTATTGACAGGAATATTGCCTTCAGAAATGTTTGCAAAGATGCAGATGAAAGAAAAGCTGTCCCTATAGCCTGCCCACCAATGCAGCTGTGACAGCACATTGTAAAACTGGCATAAGATAAGCTTGAAAGGGTTTCCTGTAGTAATCATTCTTTCTACTGTCCAACAGTTGCCTTAATGTGTCAATATTTCATTTACATTTGTGTGGTTCTTCCTTGAAGGGAATGCTAATAAAGCCTCCAGATGCTAAAATCATTCTGGGTTATTTCTCTGTGTGGGAGTCAGTCAATATGATGCAAACCAGGTGAGTCAGTTGAATCAGGCCGTGACAGATGCATAGTTTTCCATCAGCTGTCCCAGAACTTTCTGACCCCCCATCTGTTTGTACCCACCCCTACACAGAAGACAGGCCACCAGAGCAGATGGGGGCCAAAGCACCTGTAGCTGAGGTAGCCAGACCAAGATGGATCATGTGCTCACACTTTCACTGTACAACGGATCAATATGCTGCAGAGCTCCTCAGTAATGACTGTGAGTTTTTGATGGCTGTGTTGTTAAAGATATCTGTTTCTCC